>NC_140961.1:69405961-69438461 GCF_056783735.1 Eptatretus burgeri | reverse complement strand
GTTCCTGAAATACAGCCAAAATGGTACAAGATAGCGCAAATATTTTAGTACCACCTTCCTCACTATTCTCCTGCAGTGTGCAGTGTCAAGTTTCATTCAAATCAGGCAATGAACAAATTATTAAAAAATCAATTCCTGATTCAGCCAACGACTATTCGGGAGAATTTGATCAATGCAAACAACCTCAGCGGTATAGTTCGCTGGACCTATCTTTTCTTTTTTCTTGAAATGATTTATTTTAAAAATCTCAAACATTTAATGGAGACAAAGAACAATTTATTTTTAAGCATAAAATAAACCACCATTTTGATCTAATACTTCCGTGTTCATTAATAAATAAAATTGTGTTTAGAAGATTGCGCACAATAATTTCTTTGACTTTCTTTTCTCCGTTTTTTTTTTACATTGACGTGCAATATCAAGTTTCGTTCAATTCGGGCAATGAAAAAATTATTTCAAAAACTCAATTCCCAAATTCAGTTAAGTACTCTTCGGGAGTATTTGATCAATGCAAACAACCTCAGCGGTATAGTTCTCTGGAGCGATCTTGTTTTATTTTCTTGAAATGATTTTTTCATCAACCGCTCTCATAACGAGAACCCAAAAGGTTCACTGGTCATCTAGTGTATATATATATATATATATATATATATATATATATATATATATATATATATATATATATATATATATATATATATAGTCATGGTTTTGTGAAGAGTACCTTATGTATGTATATATATATATATATATATATATATATATATATATATATATATATATATATATATATATATATATACATACACACACACACACACACACACACACACACACACACACACACACACACACACACACACGCATTTAAAGGCCATTTTCCCTGCTAAAGTGGGGGTTAGCCTTGTGGGCCCCATGATAATCTTCTCCAATTTACCCTATTTTCTGCATCTCCCCTTCTTAATCCCCTTGCCCACATTTCTTCTTCCACCATCTTTAGCCAAGTTTTTCTCGGTCTTCCCCATCCTCCACTTCCGACTACACTCATTTCCAACACTCCTCCCAGTCACTTTCCACCCAGTCACTTTCATCCTTCCTCAACACATGACCCAACCATCTCAACCTGTTTCTCTTCACAACATCCATCACAGACTCTATTCCCATCATCTTCCGCAGGTCATCATTTGTCTTCCTCTCTCTCAACGATACTCCACACATCCACCGAACCATTCGCATTTCCACCCTTTCCAGCCTTTGTTGCTGCTCCATCTTCAGTACCCATGTCTCACTCCCATAAATCATCGTACTCCTCACACATGTAGCATACACCTTTCCCTTCAGCTTCAACGACACTCCCCTCTTCGTCAGCACGCCACTCAGTTCCCAAAACTTTTTCCATGCACATCTCACTCTCGCAACCATCGAAGAGTCTGATCCACCTTCTCCATTCAGCATGTCTCCGAGATAGCAAAATGTTTTCACACCTTCCAGCTTCACACCATCTCCAAGATCCAACTCAACAATTCCTGCATCTGCAACTCCCTCTCTGCACACCTCACACTTGAATGTAGCTGCCACACTGGTAATGACCCTCTCACACCACTACATTTTCAAGAACTCATTTAGCACACATTGTACATTGAATGGAGTTCACTCCGACACCCTTCCTGCACACAGCACACGGCCACTTCCCAGTCCTTTCCACCTCACCACATGCTTTACCACTTTGCCATCACCTTCGTCTTTCCGATATTCACCGTCAAACCTTTTGCCTCCATACATTCCTTCCACTTGTTCAACTTCTCCTTCAGTCGATCCCTACTCTCTGCAATCAACACCAGATCATCTGCATACAGCAGCTCCCACGGTAAACCCTCCTTTACCCTCCGAGCCAGCACCTCCATCACAACTACAAACAGAAGTGGACTTAGTACCGACCCCTGGTGCACTCCCACCTTCACTTCAAACTCACCACTGTTCCCATCCTTCATCCTTACAGCTGTGCGCACTCTCTCATACATTGCCATCACTACTCTGATCAACCATTCCTCCACTCCTAACTTCCTCAATGCCCATGTCATAACTTCACGTGGAACCCTATCAAATGCTTTCTCCAGATCAACAAACCCAAAAAACAACTTCTTCCTCTTCTCCATGTACTTCTCCTGTAACTGCCTTACAATAAAAATTGCATCTGTCGTTCCTCTTCCTGGCATAAATCCAAACTGCATTTCGTCAATCTTTACCTTCTTCCTTATCCTCTTCTCCAACACCCTTTCCAATACCTTCATTCCATGCTCCAATAACTTTATTGCTCGAGAGGAGCCACAGTTCAGAGGGTCACCTCTCCCGTTGTACAGAGGGACGAGGGTACTCAGTTCCCAATCCACTGGAATGCGGCCTTCTTTCACCACCAGATTACAGATCTCTGTCATTCTCTTCACACCCTAACTTCCTGCTGCCTTCAACATATCTCCCATAACTCCCGTCAGCCCTCCTACTTTTCTACTCTTCATTGCTCTTATAGCTTCCTCAACTTCCTTCTCAGTTATCTTCTCTGCTGGTCCTTAAACCGGGTTATTCTCGATGTTGCTATCCCATTCATTTTCTACATTCAAATGCCTTTCCATATATCTCTTCCATCTTCCTTTAATTCCATCTGAGTCCACAACGATTTGTCCCACTTCATCCTTCAAGCAACTCACCCCCGTCACATCAAACCTCTCTCTCGCTATCTGCTTTGCAATCCTGAATACCGCTCTCTTACCCTCTTCCAAATCCAAGCGTTCTCCGAACATTTTCCTATTGGCCTCCTGCACCTTTGCTCCCTCTTTCTTTGCAGCCTTCTTGGCTACCTTATAACTTTCATGCGCTGCCTCTTCTTCCACCGTACCCTTCGCCTTTTGCCATTCCTTGAACTTCTTCCTCTTCTCTTCAATCGTCTTTCCAACTTCATCACCCCACCACCATGTTTCTGAGTGCCTCGGTGGTCCTTTTGTCCATCCACATACCTCACCATCGGCTCCCAATAGACTATCTTTCATTGACATCCAACCACTTTCAAGCTCAACCACATCATCCTCAACCATACTCAGCCTCTCTCTTAATGCTTCCTTCACTGTCACCTCTCTCAACTTCCACACCTTCATCCTCGGTTGCTACTTCACCCGCTGACTTCTCCTCGCACCTTTCACCCTTATATCGCAGACAACCAGGTGGTGCTGTGAAACAGTCTCCTCCCCTGGGATCACCTTTGTGTCCCGGAGGTTTCCCCTATCTCGCAGAGCACCATCAGGTAGTCAATGGTTGTCGTCGACCCACCTGACGTGTATGTAATAAGCTTATTATCCGCTTTCTGGAATTGAGTATTACAAATCAACAAATCAGCTCCATCAGCAAACTCCAAGATCCTTTCACCTTCTCCATTTCTCACACCATATCCATAACCCCCATGGACTCCCTCAAAACTGTCTGGACTCCTTCCCACATGTCCATTCAAGTCTCCTCCAACCACAACAACTTCCTCATCTTTCACATTTTCCATCAACTTCTCTATCGCACACCAGAACATGTTCTTCTCTTCATCGCTTCGACCGACCTGCGGGGCATATCCCGAGATGACGTTCACCAAGAGATTTCCGATCACGATTCTCACCATCATCAACCTTTCACTCACTCTAGTCACACTCACTACACTGTCTACAAACTCCTCAGAAAACATGACACCAACACCATGCATGCCTTCCGGGCACCTTGCCACATAAACTTGTACTTCTGCCCTTGCCTTCCCTTCACCATTCTCACACCACTTTCTTTCCATCGTGTCTCCTGCACACAATATATGTCCACTCTTCTTTTGACCAATGTTTCAACCACTTCTCCAGATCTCTCTGTCATTGTCCCTACATTCCATGTACCAAACCTCAGAAACCGATCTCCACTTGGGGCATCAGATGATTGGTCATCATAAATGGAAAAATTTCCTCCCTTGCTTCGATCGGGTTCCCCACCTTGAGTTTTAACGAGAGGGGGTGAGGACCCCCATGGGGTACTTCGGGCTGTACCGTGCCTATCAGTTGTACTCATCATGGTTTCCTTTTGAGGTGATGTTTTCATGGCCGGATGCCCTTCCTGATGCCAACCCTTTTAGTCGCCTCTTACGACATGCAGGGATACGGTGTACCTATTCTAAAGGCCCTGTCACACCTTGATGATTTAGCCAACGTATGCCTGATGTGTGCAAAATTGGGCTAAAACGCCGGCACACGTCGAATACGTTATGGGTAAGTTTGTATACGTTAAGAGCACGCTGGCATATGTCGTAGAACGCTGGCATACGTCATAGTACGCTGGCATACATCGTAGTACGCTGGCAAACGTCGTTGTTCGCCGAGTTGTTAGACAAATTTTCCATGCTTGAAATTTCCCAACGTATGCCAGCGTATGACTCACACGTTCCGCATAATGCTGGCCATAAGTTGTAGGCACGTTACGATCGTTGACACACGTCGACACACGTTCCTTGTAAGTTACTCATAAGTCAAAACACGTCGAGGTAATGTTTAGCGTAACCGAAACTTATTGCTAACCTATGAGTAACGTGTTGTAGGCACGTTACGCGATCATTGACACACGTCGACACACGTTACTTGTAAGTTACTCATAAGTCGAAACACGTCAATGTAATGGTTAGCGTCAGTGTTCCAGACTCCCTGTTTTTTTTTTTTGTTTTTTTTTTTTCTTCTTCGATATGACGATCATGTTGACACTTCAATTTCTCGTGCGGTTATAATATAATATAATTAAAAGGCTGCTGCTCAACAATGTAAATCATAACCGTCATACCGAAGAAAAAAAAAACCCCCAAAAAAACAGGGAGTCTGGAACACTAACGCTAACCATTACCTTGACGTGTTTCGACGTATGAGTAACATACAAGTAACGTATGTCAACGTGTGTCAACGATCGCGTAGCGTGCCAACAACATATGCCAGCGTATGCGGAATGTGTGTCATACATCGAGTACGTCGAGAAATTTTCAACATGCTGAAAATTTCTCGACGTACTCGGCGTACAATGACGTATGCCAGCATACTACGACGTATGCCAGCGTATTATGATGTATGCCAGCGTGCTCTTAACGTATACAAAACTTACCCATAACGTATTCGACGTGTGCCAGCTTGGTTCGGCAAATTTTTCATACGTCGGCATATGCTGGCTAAAACGTCAAGGTGTGACAGCGGCTTCACACTTCGATGTCTAGTGCGGTTATGATTTGAATCGTCGAGCCGCAGCCTATTAATAGCCTACGCCACGTGATCGTCGGTGATACGCTGCCGCGTGCTATGCATAAGTTAGACTATCATTGGGCATATGTTGTGAACGCCGACAACACGCTCAGCATTCGTTGGTATAAATTATCTATATGTGATTAAAACGTTCTGTGTGCGTTACTAATACGTTATGCATACGTCCAACACGTTATTAAACGCCCAAAAATTAAAAAAAAAACTTCAATAGTTCAGCATACGCCAGCGTTTTACATACATTTTGATACGTTGCCATACGCTGGCTAAAACGTCAAGGTGTGACAGCGGCTTAACCGGGGCACACACCAGGAATGTATATATTTAAATATATATGTATATATATATATATATATATATATATATATATATATATATATTGTGTTATTATATATGCAGACGTTCTTACATATCAAAATATGTGGCGTGTGATGAGCACTCCCCCGATCTCCAACCAATGGACATAAAGTCCTTCACCAAAGCGTCGCCATTGTCAAAGGCTGCTAAAGATTATGTCAGCCGAATAAAACTGCGGGTTGCAGTGTTGCGGCTGACAATACTTTTAACAGTGCAGTCAGGTTGTGGAGGAGAGCAGAGAAAAGAGAATGGATATTGGCAGAGCATATGGGTAAGGAGATGGAAAGGCATGTACTTCAGTCATTCAGTGGGCTTTAGAAGTTGACTATGACATTGAGATGAGACTAAGTAAGGCCAGAAAACAAAATGCAATAAAGAAAAGACCAGCAAACAGTCTCTTGGAAGCAAAAAAAGTTTATTTCGCAATGCTTTTCTCAGGGTCAATGCCAATGATGGCAAGTGTTATGGACTAAACATATTCCAAAGGATGAGAAGAGCAGCAGGAGCTCTATTCCAAAGATCAGAAGCATATTTGAGTATATTAACTTTCAATGATGCTTTGTTGACAGTAAATAGCTGTATTTCCAGAAATACTTTTTCAGGAAATCAAAAATATGATCTGATGAAGAACATGAATGGCTGTGTTGACATAAATAATGCTGAATATGCAATTCATATTTACGGTACATATGTGGTGCATTTAGTTTACCAACAAAATATTATTACCGTTAAGAATGTCTAAATATCATGTGTATATATATATATATATATATATATATATATATATATATATATATATATATATATATATATATATATATATATATATATATATATATATATCTGGTCAGAACCATTTTTACCAACCTTACAGGAATGAGCCTATGCTGGTATGGACAATAGACTGTTTGCATGGGTCAGGAGGCCACAGCGAGCCAGCTAAAGTGAAAATTGCTGCCGAGTTTACACCTTATTTGGATCGATGGAAACAATTTTCTTGCCTTGTCGCGCTGCATGAGAGCATATATATATATATATATATATATATATATATATATACATATATATATATATATATATATATATATATATATATATATATATATATATATATATATATATATATATATATATATATATATATATATACATACACACACACACACATACATAATCGTTGTCTCTTTACCGACTGGCATAAGGCCCATGTTGTGGTCCCATTGTAATCACCCAAATTGGACGTGGAGGCAGGAATGACCATTCCAGGTGGTCCAGTGTTGGTGTTGCACTTACCACCAGGTAAAAGGGCCCTATTGAGTATTTACAGCACTGCTTACCGAACGCTTGATAAGTGCACACCCCTAAACCAACCCTCAAAGGCTCTAAAAATGCTTTGGGCTCAACTTCGACATACATCCAAGAAACGTGTTGAATTTCTGTGCAATTTGCCAGGACATTGATAATATCAATTTTTATGTAAATTCGTATTACTTATGTGCTGTGCATTTACATCCTAAGATTTACACAGTAAGCCAATAAATGTTTTTGGATCGACTTTAGACAGACACAGGTAATGGAGTAAGTGTAGTGCGTGCACAGGTGCATTTTATCAAGCAGAGAGAGGGAAGAATATGACTGACATTGCTCTTCTGATGTTCTGCCGATACAATCCCCCCCCCCCCTTTCCATTCCCTGTTCTGAAGAGTGCATTAGGTCCAACGTTGTAAAAGATTCAATGGCATATTTTCCACAGACGAGGAGACCTTTGAGCTGTTATTGGTTGTACAATCCCCACCATTAAACAGGTCATTGGGAACATAATTGCTGGTGAGCTGTAACTTAGCATGAAGTGGCTACTTTAATACAAATGTAAAAACCAAATTAATAATGTCAAGTAAATATTGATGTGATATTCTTAGATCATTATCACAAACCTCCATCCAAAAGGAACAACATGGCATGGCAAAGGGGTTTTCAGAACTTACATCAATACCAGTTCGAGACAGTACTCTTTCTACCTATAATGTTTTCATCAGCAAGGCAAAATGTTCAACATGAAACTTATTGGGTCTGTTACTACAAACTTTCTCTCTTATGAGAAGACGCCATGCTGTCGCTCTGTGTGTGGTGGGGGTGGGGAGGTCATTAGAGTGGAGTTCTCCTTTGAGCTGTGGACAAAGGCCATGTAGACTGTGAGTAGCTCTAACTTTTTCAAGGAGATAGTTGGATCGACAAAGGATGCCCAATCTGCAGCTGACTTTGGAGGTCGGCTTTGCTATGTGCTCAGCCCAGGAAAGGGTATGGCTGATGGTGAAGCCTATAATTTCAAGAGGCTGAACCTCTTCAAATGGATGACAAAAGAAATTGATCGGTGGGTTTCTTTGATGATCATTCTGAACCGATAGGGTGAGACTTTGGGATTTTCCAGGATTGAAGGACATATTCCATTTATCAGCCCAGAGTCGAATAATTTCCAGGTCAGCAGATAAAGTTGCAGCTAATATCTGCCGAGCAGAGGGATGGGGGTACTGTACGACGGTGTGGAGTGATCTGCAGAAAGGAATAGACTACGTCGAATGTCCGAGATGTATCCAATGAAATGGTCCTAACCTCTTGACTTAGATTGAGGCCCTCCAACCATTGCAGAAAGAGGAGCAGAGGCATGTCCAGAGTTGAGTGACTGGGATGGCATCTAAGCTGATTGTCAGAGATTAAAACAAGAAAGACTTGACATCGGAAGCAATGATGGATTCCACAACTTTGCTTGAAAAAAACTTGCTGGCCGATAGATCAAGCAAGCTCCCTCATGGTCTATACTTGATAGAGTTTGTCTTTGCACCATCCTAGTAGATAGGGGTGGTATTTGCTGACTTTCATGCAGAGGGAGGTGGCCAAAAGAGAAGGATAAACTGAATAGGGCAGATAGAGAGGGAGAAATAACAGCAGAGCAGGATTTGAGGGCAAGGGAACTGATGCCATCTAGACCTGTCGCAGAATCAGGGTCAAAGCTGGGCACCGCTTTCTCTATCTTCTTGGGTGAGGACACAGAGTCCAGTAGACAGTGGGTATGTTGAGGGTAATATGGGGACAGAGTAGGGATGGGTTGGGCACATGAGATTTGGAGGCAAAGACAGAGTTTAGACATTTTGGCTTATCTTGGGCAGAGGCTGCAGTTCAGCCATTTGAGGTAAGGGATGGGATGGGATGGAAGAGGAGCATACACCAGAGACAGACTTTTCAAGGCACCACCATGATTTGGAGTAAGTTTACTGGTTGGAGAGTTTAGCCTTGAGATTTGCAAGATTATGTTTCCTGGCTTTTCTCAGGATGGACACACACTTGTTTCTAGCTTTAAGGAATGAACAAAAGTTACCCTCAGTCAGGTTAGCTTTCCAAGCTGAGACAGAAAGTTGCTTGACTGCAACCGCCTTCCCACAGGATTCGGTGTACCAGTATTGAGAGGATGGATACGAAAGTCACAGATGGGTCCAATCGTTTTGTGAGAGGGAAAAGTGAAGTCCATGTCAGTTGGCCAACACAAACAGCTATATCTCGCATTATTGAGGACAGAGAGATATGGGCCTTTACAAGATAGTGATCAGAAGAACCAATGGGCAACATAAGAGAAACAAGGGAGATTTACAGGAAAGATGGTCATTACTCAGTCCAGGAGGGAGGACGTACCAGAAGAAGAAATCCAGGTTAGGAATTTTCATTGTGGGTTAAACTAACAGTTTGAGTTTTTGTCGAGCCAACACCCAGCCAGTTGGCATAGCCACATGGGGACACTTGAAATTGTCACATATGAGAAAGAGAGTTGGGATGAGTGATCAGTATTTTATCTTTCTTCTTCCAACTTTCTCTTAAAAGTCAGTTAATCTTTCGTTTACTAGTACACAGAGGATGAGTAAACTGACAGCTACATTGCTAGCTTGGTAGCCATTTAGCTCTCCAGTCTGGATTACATCTCAATGGGGTCCCTTATCATTAAAAGCTGTCCTTCTGATTCAGTCTCAGAAGGGGGTGCTGTACTGTATCTCAGTGCACATGGTCTTTCAATTGCAGAGGGATATAGCTGGTTTTTCCATTTTTATGGGGATGCCAAAGATCTCTCAAAAAGAAGGCAATTGCTTGCTGGTCCCTGCCTGAAGATGTAAAATGGTTGAAGTACATAAAAAATACACAAACTGAAAACATTTGTCAGTTGTTTTTAAAGGACAGGCATGATCACCAAAATGGCTTCATCCTGGCGATATGTTTCCTTATACATCCTTGTTTGTAAATGACCAAATCACCAATCTTCTGCACTCATAAATGTGTGTGTGTGTGTCTTCTATAATTCCAAAACCATGAAATCTAGCAGCCTGAAACTTTGCATGCATACTAAGAAAACTCCAAGGAAGTGCATCAGTGAAAATTGTGTTTTAGTTAATTAAAACACACATTTTGAAGAAAATAAACAGCCTTATTTAATCATATCCTTTATCAGGCACATCCTCCTCCTCGGTCACTACTCTATATGGGGTCTTAAGGCATATCTGAGGTAACCTCGCTGGGGTCTGAAGCCGCCATATTTTTTTGCCTGCTCAACTAAGCCTTGACATGGAACAGGCCGCAACGATTTCTTCACAATAAAATTTTTTTTCACTTTCCTCACTCGTATCATCGAATGCCTGTCCATCAAAGCTATGAACCACTGTGTACATCGCTTTTGTAAGTACTCTGGTTTTCAAATTAGGAGCTTGGAGCGATTTTATGCATTATATGATTCAATCTTCCACAAGCTACTCTCATGGACTAATTAAAGTATCTCTTCAAAATATTATTTTGGCATTGAGGATCGGATATCGTCCGGACTAAATAAGTGTCGAAATTTGGAGTGAAATCTGATAATTTAAAGAAATAACGAGTCTTTCAACTAACCCTATCTACCTATTTACTTTAAGCAAACAAGGCTATGGCCCCCTCCTTCTCCATATATACACTCCAAATATACACAATGTGAAATTTCCAAAACATTAAACTTATCTTTTTCCACTGTTTGGAGAATTCTATTGAGTGAACACAATATTTAGGAACGTGCCAAAATTAACTAGCTTCATTGAGTGAAATGATTTAATGCATTCACTGCTTGACATCGCATCCTGTCCCCCAGAGATGCTGCTTATCTGTAGCATCTGCCAGATCTGTGTCTATATTTTTGGAGGTTTCGCAAGGTGCTCTTCAAAGAATCAAAGCAAATCTGGTGAAAAATGGATGTTTTAAAATGAAGTTTTATCATTTGCGCGGACTGCGAACCGATTACCACGTGACACGTGCACAAATGAGCAGGCAACATGGCGGATTATCTGCAATGTTTATTTCACGGGCGATTGAACTTTGCAAAGTCTCCAGGGTTGTTCTGCATTAAACAGCAACTCCTTTGTGGATAACGTCATTATTTGAATGAAGTAATTTTATTTGTTTAACTGATGTGACACGGTGAATACCCGCATTGAAGTTAAAAGGATCCTATATTGTATGCAGCCAAAGCCTAGCCAGCCGTTCCTTATGAACTATTTAATTGGAGTACTTGCTTGAGTGCTTAAACCACTTGCTGAGCACCCTACAGTCTATAGCCGTACCACGCTACGTCATTCTGAGTAAATCGTTCACACACTGTGGACGCTTTTGCCGCGCCACATTGAGTGGTTCATGCTCCGTCGTCCTGAGCGAGTGGTTTGTGCTCTGTCATTCTTCGAGAGTTGTTGTGAAATAACATCCGATTTCCAAGCCATTTGCTGTATCAACCTGCTTTCTAAATTAATGAGCCAATTTTTTTTTTCACCCGTTACATGCAGCTGTTTATAAAGATTAATGTTTGCGAATATATCCCTGAAACGTCTATATAAATGCAATGTTGTTTTTCGGTGAAAGATACTCAAGGCTTTTGGGTTGTATACAGTACATGCTGTAGTTGGGAATCACTTTGAGTCATACCTGCCGATTCTCAAAAAATTATCGATATCGGCCAAGCACCTGCGTGCGTGCGTGCGTGCGTGCGTGCGTGCATGCGCACGCATGTTGTTCATAAACATAACATATTCTCCGCTCACTCCCATACACCCACCCCTTCCTCTTTGTCCTATCCTTGCTCTACCCCCTCCCAAGACAGTGCAACTCCCTCCTCCCACATCTCTCTCACTCTTCCCTCTCCCCCCCTCCCTCCCCCCTCTCTCTCTCTCTCTCTCTCTCTCTCTCTCTCTCTCTCTCTCTCTCTCTCTCTCTCTCTCTCTCTCTCTCTCTCTCTGTCTCCTTCTGTCTCTGAACATATCCGGATGGTGGTTATGTGTGGACAGTGTTTGTCTCCACACGTGTCCAGATGGTATTTATTTCCGGACGTGTCTGGACTGGAGTTTGTCTCTGGACGGGTCCGGGAAGTGTTTGTCTCCAGACGCATCTGGGTGGTGTTTATGTATGGACGGGAGTTTTCTTCAAACGTTTCTGGACGGGAGTTTGTCTCCGAACATGGCCGAGCAGTGTTTGTCTGCGGACAGCTTGGCTCCGAACGTGTCCAGATGGGAGTTTGTATCTGGATGTGTCCGTGCAGTGTTTGTCTCTGGACAGCTTGGCTTCAGACGTGTCTGGGTGGGAGTTTGTCTCCAGATGTGTCCGAGCAGTGTTTGTGTTCAGATGGGAGTTTGTCACTGGGTGGTGTTAGTCTCCGAACGGCTTGGCTCCAGATGCGTATGTGCGGCGTTTGTTTCCAGACTGTATTTATAGTATGATCAGTAGAAAATGGATTTCAGACATTATTTTGTTTCCATCTTCACTATTATTTTATGCAGAATCATTTTGATGAGACAGTATGAATCGTAATTAATGCTCCACCACACGTCTGCCTTCCTTTCACATCACTCTGTCTTCTCTTCCCCCACCCCTCTCTCTCTCTCTTCCTCCTCCCCCCCCTTTAGTATCCCTGTCAGCAAAGCGACGGGTGGTATTTGGTCGTAGTTACTAAAACCAACTATTTTATTTAATTTTTTTTATCCATTTTCACATTTTAAAATAGTTTTCGTTAATGTTTGTTTATTCATGAGGCATAACTTCTTTACACAATCATATTATTCTTCGTAGACCTCCATGCACAATAGTTTGAGTGCTGCATTTGAAACACCACCTTCAGGTGGCAAGAGTCAATGATGCTACAAGGTGGAAGCAATTGAAGAGTGCGATGTGAAAAAATAGGAAAAGAAAAAAAAATCTTTGAGATTGGGGTTAAAGGGGTTAATTAATGAGAGGGACTTCTGCTCGATGGCCAAACTTGTAAATATGCTTGTCCTGGACGCCCGCTCACTGCGCTGGCCCCGAGGGCCAGTTGAGGAGCTGCGATAGGGTGTGGACTAGTGAGACATCGACCGCACGCCCACTGGCCTCGGATTGGACTTACCTGCTAAACGCCATTAACGGCGACGTAGGGCCTCCATTAACTTGGCATCGACATGGCCGCGGGCGAGAAGCAAAGTAGATCAAGCGTTAAAGGCACATTCAACTTCACTATCAGTCAAAATAAACCTTTTGACACAAGTTGGTATGTGTGTTCCCATCTCAATCCCTTGGCTGATGTTATGTGGAACCACAAGTTCAAATCTCATATACCATTTGTGTTTCTCTTTGGTGCACTAATGTGTGTTATTCGTATAAAAGTACACTGATTAGTACTGGTACGTGTTCCTTCCTGTGGTTTCTGTAGTCGCTCCTCTTATGTAAGTCATGGATTAATTTTGTTTTTTTAGCTATACATTTTTTCATGTTAAAATACTTGCACATGTTCTTGAAACTTCAGTAATCTACATATCCACTGATCTACATGAGTACATCTTCACAATTTTTTTTTTTCGAAAAGCATCATCATTTTATGTTGTTTTCAAACTGATATTGTAACATACCGTGTGAAAAACAAACTCACAGGGTTAATTGTGAAAACTTTTAAAAATCAAAATGCACTTTACTTATGTTTATGGCATCTACTTGTGTTTATAGCATGTTTCCAGAAAGAGCTCAAGATGCAAAAGAGAGTCCAAAAAACAGTACGTGGAAACGATACACGCAATACAATATGTATCACTTGACCTCATGATGTGTGGTTTACAGGGTTAAAATGTCTCACTCCGAGCCGGTTTGGTTGAACTTGTTCAGACATTTGGGTTTGTGTCTTGGAGTTGATACCTTAATCGAAACAACGATCACGAGGCAAACGCTGAGCATAACTCGAGAATCATTTTGAACAGTCGATGAAGGAGTTGCAACAAGGCGTAACATATTGTTGTGGTTACCAAATTCGCAAACCACCATTCAGGTCCCTTAGGTGAGGTATCTCGGTAAGTGCATGTGTAGTTAGGCCCAAACCCGTTGTCTAGTGGGAATACATGTCATTTATGCGTGCTGCGACTCTTCAGGATAGCCGTTTTTCTTTTACTATCTTTATTTTGGACCAACCGCCATGATTACCACCACAACCACAACATCAACCACCAACCACAACGCCGCTTCACCACAACCGCCACGACCTTCACGTCACACCTCGCAGCCGTCGCATCGCCACCGTTCTTGCGCCGCCTGTGGGTACCGGTGTTGGACTCGTGCAGGGCGCGCGCCGAACAGCGTGTACAAAATCACGGATTTTCTGCTTCAAAAACGGATCGAAAACGACACACGCCCACTTTTTGCCGTCCAATCGGTGAGCGAGGGGCGATTTGGCCCCGCCTCCAGGACGATCGATATATGCAAATTTGTGGATCAAAAAGCCTTCACGCCCACTTTTTCTCGGGCCAATGGGGAGCGAGGTGAAAGGTCAAAGGGAGGGGGTCAAAGGCGAAGCTACGGGGGGATAAAAGGACCGTGTTTGTCAGTCAGGAGAGTGGAGAGTGGAGAGTCGGAGAGTCCAGAGGCGGAGAGTAGGAGAGTCGGAAGCAGAGGGTCAAGACTTCGCGGGCGGTGGAGCTGCTCGTCGTGTGCGTTGGAGTCGGAACGGAGGGGACGAGCTGTGGGAAGGCGGCGACACCAGACGAGGGGGTGCTCGCGTTGTGCAGGGAGCTGCACCCGAGGGAGGCCGACAGCGCGACCTGGCCGAGGTGGAGACGCACGCCAGGGATAATAAAGATCCTCTATACCCCGAGCATCAGCAACCCCCTCCTGTTTCCCCCCGCGCTGAGATAGTGCGACCAAGGGGGCCCCCTTTCCCACCCCCTACCAGACACTGCCCGCGAGGCCCGCGGGGTTGGGGCGCCATCGCCGCTCCGCGTCTCATCACCAGACGGGTAGGCGCGACCCGGTCTCGGCCTCAGGCCCGCCTCATTCTTGGGGGTATTCTTTTCCTTGGTTTTGGGTATGTGTTGTCGGCGCCGTCTGTGAAGTAGAATTGTATAAGTGTTGCCGTGTGCTCGGTAGTCGGTATTAGCTCTGCATTGTGTTTTCACTTTTACATTTGCTTGTTGTGTAAATTGCATTGTGTCTTTTCTGTGTGCATTTGGTGGAATTGTATATGTGTGCTTCCCGTGTGCCGCGAATAAATGTGATTTTGTGTTGAACTGTTTCCCGCTTCGCTTCGTCATTTCTCCCATTGAATCCTCATCTTGCTTCACGTAAAGGGTTGGTAGTGGGCTGAATACGCCCGATAATTAATCGAACCGTCGAGGTCGACGATAACACCGCTCGGTTATTCTGATAGTACGGAACGGGTCGCTTAAGTGACCCGTGTCCGAAGTCGACCTGCGGCGAGGTGCGATCGCCCGGTCTACCCTCCGCGTGGGTACTTAGGTAGGTCGAATTTGGCGAGCAACCCTATCCCACGTGGGGGCTGATTGGCTCGATCGCGGTGAGACCGAAAGGTCCACCCGTGACTGGTTCCCGGCGTTAGTCCAAGAGGGTCACGACTGGATTGTCCGTCCGGTGGGCGACGTGCCGCGATTCGAGTTACGTGGCCGTCAGCACGCCGGCGGGCGCGAATACCGCAACAATATTTTAAAGGTGAATACAAAGTTTCATTAACCAGACGCGGTGATGTAATAGTTAGCCTGTCCTCTTTGAGTCTGGGTGGTTGTTGGTTCGAACTCTGGCCGAGTCATACCAAAGACTGGTTTGAACCCAACTGAGTCACACCAAAGACATTAACAAATGGTATGTGCTGCTTTCTTGCTTGATACTCAGCATTTCGAGAATAGAGTGTGGACAAATAACCATCTTGGTTGGAAACCATTGTGCAGGCTTGATCGGCCTTCTGGCCGTCTCCTGCGTTGAAGTTCCTTGGGAGAGAGTTCATATTCTAAATAATCGATTGTGAGCTCATGCACCCCCTTCACTAAAGTCAAAGTGCAGATGCCAAATTATAATTGTCATAATACTCATTAAAATTTAAAATAAAACTATAATAAAGTAATTTTGTGGGATACAAACTTTTATCGCTTCCCCTGACAAGGTGATTCCACTCATCAAAAGTGATCCATTCTTTCGCTTTACACTGTCTGGCAAAACAGGGGGTGTTTGCTGGAATTTGCCAAAGGAAGCACTTTGCAAAGTGAGTTATTTAATTATAAACATGCCATTTTGTTTTTTTTGTATATATTGTCGAGGCTCGTATGAGAGCTAGCACACAACGCACAGCAAGGGGGGGCATGAGACAAGAGAGGCAGGAGAGGGAAGGATAAAACAGTGGGGAACAGAGACATTAGGAGATCTGTAGAAGGGATGGGAGTGGGGAACACGGGCTAAAGTTTCAAAAGATCCTGAAAAAATTATTGTAAAAGCGAAAGCTAGGCTATTGATGTATAACAAGAAGATGAAGAATGCCATGGAGATGATTGATACTAACTGTTTGACAGTTTATTTCTTGCTAATAAATGTGATCATGTGGTTCCGATTCAATGTACCATACTCTGTGTTACATAGCCTTGGTTCTATCGAAACAGTTTCTTGGCCTGGCGTCATGGTGGGTAGTTTGCCATCCCTCTACCAGCAGTAGTTAGAGGAGGAATCCATTTGTTGTTCAGTGTGCTGGTGATAGCTCGCTTACTCTTCTTGAAGGACACCGCAGGGTCTTTAACGTCCACCAACTAACTTCGGCCGACAAAACACCTACTTTAACGTCCACCCGAGAGACAGCACACACAATGATGAATTACCCTACCTGTGAAACACCAGGATGGCAGTTTATAGGATGTGAAACACCAGGACCCAGGCTAGACGGCTTAGAGGCGAGCGTGCATACCTCTCGGCCATCCTGCTAGCCCTGACCGTGTGGTTATCTTGGTGTAATAAACGTGATTGTCCAGGTTTCACTTGTCAAAGCGACTAAGATTGTTGGTAACTCCACACATAGAATGTGCATTGGTGCTTTGTATGTAGATAGTCCTTTGTTGATTTCTACCTTCCTCCTTATTTATTGTTGAGTTCAAGGGTTCCTCCTTGTTTTATTCTCATGGAAAACGTTCAGCCTCAAATTTGAATGAATCAGGCACGAAATGATTGCTGCTGCATGACACCTTGGTACAGAAACATTCAATAATGATCCACTTCTCCTTCCTCACACACAGACATAAGTCTCACGTATTTGTACCCTTTGGAAATAAAAGGAGGCTGACCTTTTCAGAATGGATCGTTGAAGGTTGAACACCCTGTGGAATTACATCACTTGCCCATGAGAAACAAAACAGATGGACAAATGATTGAGAAAGCACCACCACACAATATCCTCTTGATAGGTCACAACTTTCTGCAGGTAAATAACTACATCATGGTCAGCCGATAAATTTAATGAATGTTCTTCATGTAAGCTCATCTCACTGAAATTGTTATCATAGTTTCTCACTTGAGAAACTTTTCTCAATTCTGGGATTTAAATTGAAAGACATTTCATTTTTTTTTTAAATCAATTACAGACATTCAAAATGTAGAACATATATTGCATGCAATTCCTTCAAAGTAATAAAAATTGGAAACATTAATGGAAAAGATGGACTCAAGGTAATGCCAACTAAAGCACTGTATAACAAGAAGATGAAGAATGCAATGGAAATGATTGATACTAACTGTTTGACAGTTTATTTATTTTCATTTCAATAATCCTTGTTATTGTATGATGATATCCGTTTAGCTATCACATTTTTCATTAATCACAAACGTACCAAATTGGCTCATTAACAACTTTTAGGGTGGGGGATGACCTGCCTGCTGGATCCTGTTCTTGCCTCCACACGTGATACCGGTCCACTCATCGTGCTTGACTTATTAACTTCCATTTGTACAGGAAGTAGTTATCAATGTCTACTAGCCTTACTTTCCCTTATACTTCACAATCAACAAGGATCTGATACTCGAGGTCCCCTGCCTTTTGGGCGGTATGAGGAATAGATCTGTGTAACACGAAAGCTGAATCTTGAACGGTTTTTGAGATATCACGGACACAAGCCAAGTTACTGAGATGATTGCCATGGCAACTGAATTCAGCCAATCGCAGCCGCGATCTAAATAGATTGAGATAATGTCATGAGGAATAGATATCTGCAATATGAAAGGTAAATCTTGAACTGTTTTTGAAATATTGCATACACAAAAGTACATGGACAGATGATCGGTCGGATGGAGCTCATTTTAATGTCCCCTTCTCCGACCCTGTCGGAGAGGTGGGGGGATGAAAAAGTATGCAACTGCATGGAAAAAAATTTATTACCCTCGCCGAAGGAGGGAAAGTTTGTTTGTTTGTTCGTTTGTTTATCTGTCTGTCTTTCTGTTTGTCTGCACAGAATTTTCGTGTTTTTCTCCGCAACCGCTTGTCGGATTGAGACAAAATTTTCACCATTGGTGCGACTACTCATGTAGAATGTTACAATGATAATTATGATGTCAAAGGTCACATGGTGTGGCAGCCATGTTGGAAAAACGGAAAAACTTTGGACCTCTAGCTCTGAAACCGCACCAAGGAATAAATTGAAACTTGGCACATAGCAAGTACTCCTCATGGGGAATGAGTTTGATTTTTTTATGATGTCATAGGTGCCCTTGTTATGACATCTTAATTGCATATGTAGAAAGCCACATCAGATCAGTATGAAAATTTTTGAGGGTCATCTAGGGATAAAACGGTACACCAAATATTTTTGACGACGTCATCAGTCACATGATTCGGCAGCCATATATACATATCCATTTTTTTTTTTAACCTTTTTTTAAACCTTCAAAAATCTTCTTTGAAATGGCTGAACAGATTGAGCCAAAACTTTACATATATGACCACCTATCCATAAGGAACAAAAGGTTCACACACATGATATGGGTCACATGATTTGGCAGCCATGCTGGATTTACCCTAAAACCTATGAACATCTTCTTCTCCAGAACAGCTGGACAGATCGAGGGTTAACTTCACATAAATGTTCCCCAAGGTATGCATGTACCAGGTTAAGGAATAATTGATGTCACATGGTTTGGCAGCCATATTGGATTTAAAAAAAATCTTAAATAATATTTTCTCTGGAACCACTTAATCAATCCACATAATGCTTCAGAATTATGATCTCGCCGTGATGGGGAACATAGAATAAAATGTTTTAAATTTCAATTTGATTGGACACGTGGTCTGCACCCTAATGGGAGCAGCCGGAAGAAGATATATATATATCTATATATATACCAGGTCTAAGACATACTGGAGCTGCCTCTCACACACACATAGACATAATGACGAGACAAACACTTATCACAGCCACTGAGCTTCGGGGATGTGCCATCACTTCCCAGGATATTCTGGGTATCAGCGGTGTCAGAACAATGGCTCTGTTTTTCTCACCACATCCAGCAGAGCATTTACTCAGGAGGAATTTCCTCCTCCCCATGGATGCCAATCGAAGGGAATTGCCCATGCTCTATCCTTTAAAATGCTGATCATTAAGCAAGGAAGCAGCACATATCAGTTTTTTTCAAAATTGTTGGTTTGAACCACCAATCTCCCAAACTCGAGGCAGATGATTTAGCCATTACAACATCGAGTCTGGTCATCTTCACACCACTGAGTTATTGGCTGTAAAAGTCCTGAATGTGAACATCTTGAAACTTCAACTTCAGATCAAGGTCCTCTTGAGTTCTATCAGCTCCATTTTCAGATGAGCTTAAGTGCCTTCAACATCAACATAAAGTGGTACAGAAACGGCTAATTTAATCTCTTCTGAAATCAGCAAAATTGGATGGGAATTCCTCGGTAAAGCCATCAAGCTCAGGAACAAATCTTATTCCCCTTACCTGGGAGTCTGTTCCTGAGGACTTCAAGTAGGGTTTGGAAGTGTGATGTGTCATCTCGACGTAGCTGCATTTGCCACAACAGCAGTTTGTTTTGAAAAAAATTCATATGGTTGTACAACTCATGAATCAGTTGGCCTCTTTTCTGCAACTTCATGTTCAAGCCATTGAGATGTGTCATAATGCCGATGAGGAATGCCAAATCGGCCAGCCACTCTTTGTCTTTTAATTTCAGCATTGGCTTCCCTTTCATATCCATGGAGGTTGATACCTCGTCCCTGATATCGTAGAATCGTTTCAACATTTTACCCTTACTGAGCCAGCATATGTTGGAATGATAGATGAGATCTTCCTCGTTTGAATCCAGGTCATCAAGAAATCTTGGAACCGGTGCGGATTCAAAGCCCGAGGCTTGATGAAAATGATGCAGGTGACGACTAAGCCTACAACATTCTTGAAATCAAGCATCCTGGTACAGAGGTTTTCTCGGTTATAACATTATAACACAGTGGGAGATGGTCAGTTCTTCAAGATCCAAATGCCGATCAGTGATCTCTGCTTTCATCCGCGCAATTAGGTCAGTGTTAGAGCCTATCATAGCCTTCGCCCAGTCTGTTGAAATACCACTTAATTTCTCCCACTTGAGCTAGAAGCGGTCAAATGCAGCTTTCACCTCTGAGAAAAGATCTTCTCCCATCATCATCCCTTTCATTGATTGAAGGGATAGCAGTTCCTCAATGACACTGAAATAATAATTCACTCCTCAGATGAACATTGCCATTCAAGCTGTATCCATTTTGTCATTGCTTTCATCAACAGCTATGGAGAAAGAGCTGAATTTTCATTCTTCCAACCGAAGACAATTATATTTATCACAAAGACTGGCATTGTTTTGGTGACCTCCAACTTTTGTGCTTCAATGTATAAAAGTCCAACTAGTTGTGCAAAAACGATATGCCCTTTTACCATGATACATTGACAAAAAAACGTGCTCTCTGAAGGGTCGGGAATGTTCGTTCTCTACCAGCCTTGGCACTTTATGGCAGCTATCAACCTTTTCCAGCACTCAGAGACCTCTGGCAGTCAGTGGAAACTGAGCACAAGTTAGTGCAACCATATGCACAGTAAGTCTCAGGTATCACAATTAAATGCATTGTTTCATACAAGAAAATTGCATGTAATGGAAGTCACCTTGTCCTGAAAAATGGTAATAAATGTGTCACATGACTTTATTAATTGACAACTTGTCATCGTTTTTCCTTCCATCACGGTATTTTTGTCCGCACAATGTTCCAGCAGTTTGCCAACTCCATCAGGTTGCTAAACCAGAGTTTTGTAGCATCCATCTTGTCACTTCTCAGTATTCTGTTCGAGGGTAAAGAAGTACAAAGCACGTGATGATATTCAAAAGAAATACTGTGGAAGCTCCACATTGGTTGATGAGTCTCGTGCATAACCAATGGGGGCCTGGAATTTTTGCGGCCTCCAACACTATCAAGGAACAGTTTAGGCTTCCAGGCTTGCAGAAAATCCCATATGCTCGGTGAACTTATTGGATTGCCTCGAGGTGCAAACAGGGATAACAACGTGAACACAAACGACATCACACACCATAGTTACTAGTGGATAGGTGGATTCTACTTTTCAGCCTTGGGTAAGCCCCTTCTGAACATTTCGATTATGCAGTATCTCGTGCTTTTTACACTGTGTGGTCCCTATCCTTCCTCAATGGCAAGCTCTCTGCTTGTAGTATTGAATCTCCTTTCTATAAGTGGCCCACAATTTTATTGTATGCTTTCATGAAGCATGTTACTCTTGGTTGCATCCTTTTCACGCTTACCGTGAACATCGACGTCCCCGAGCCCATCTTTTTGGAACCAAACCTGTTCCTGGTTTACCAAAACCAAATCTCTACCTCATTGAATAAGCCCTTGTACTAACACGAATGCCCCTTTTACAATGCTGATTCCAATTTACACCAAACAGTCTCTGTTTCTAATAACCGGAAGCAGATGCATCTCTTTCAGCCAAATTATAGAGAAGAACAAAACACAATATTAAACCCTGGAAAATGTCTTATCCTAACTTTTGTCAATCCAGAGTGACCCCTCTGCTAATCCGCTTTTCTTCTCGTGTGGCAATCCTTTATAAGAAGTCTCTGCTTTAAGAAGACACATTAAAGTTTCTGCTCACATCCATTCCTTTGTCCCACTTTATCCCTTCCTGTGAAATTATCTGCCCATATGCATCCAGCCTTGTCCTTCCATCCTGTCTGTCAAGTTCACTGCTCACTGTTATCTTACATTATGTCCCATGCCTAAATGTGTTCATGTTTACTTTAACACATTTGCAGGCTTTCTGACTTAAATTATTCAGATACATAGTCTGCTTTTAAGGAGTTTTCCCATTTAAATAATGCATACTTTAAATTGACTTATGAATAGAGGGTCCACAGCCACATTACAACAAATTTTCCTATTAATCTGAACAGATGATAAACGGCTGCCTCTCACATACTGCTTTTAGGCATAAAATTGGAATGTCCTATGTCGAGTTTCATATCATAGTGAAGGGAAATTTTTTTGAGAGAAATACTTTTTGACCCTCCCATAAATGTTTGTTCTGTTCTTCTGTTACTCGGTCCTGCCAGAAAGAAATGTATCAGTCCTGAAAGAGGATATTAAACATCGATATCGTGCTGGCCTACCATGTCATGGGATTGATTGATTGATTTACATCATTTATAACTCTATCTGTGATGCAAGCTGTTCCTGAGTTACTTAATTTAGAGGCTTGAAAATAAACTTCTGGATATTTATAAACTATTTCTTGCATTGATTATCATGAAAATGAGCTGGCAAATCCCAACATTTGGATAGTTTATGAATAACCCTTATCACACTGAAAGTTCAGGTTGTTATCCCCTTTCAGAACTAGAGAGTTAATAGAACACGATACCCCGTACAATGAAGTTAATATTTCAATTTTAATCAAACAATGATTTAAAAAATCATTAAAAAAAATTACTGAAGTTTTGTGCACCATCCTTATCCTTACGAAAATTCATGGACTGGTATTTGTGTTTATTTGTTTGTCGTGCTACTCCTCTTACAGTTGTGGGACAATGACATCCAGACTTGCTGCAGAAGATCAGCATAATCCTAATTAATGTACAGGGGTGTTTTTGTCTTTGCTCGTGGTCTTGGAGGGGGGGGTGGTGATGGAGGGGGACACCAATTCTCTATGTAAATGTGTTTCATGTAGCGCTGCCTCGAGGTGGGGGGGGGGGTGGGGGTATTAAAAGTCTACAGTATTCCTGTCCCCACCTTTTCCAGTGAAGTGAGGTGTTTTGAATTATAAGCAGTAGGTATGTTTTTGCTTCATGTACCTAACCCAGGTTATTGTTTTTTTGCCTCCACAGAACTGTCAGTTGCCGATACACCGCCCAAATAAAGGTATGTGTCAGAAGAACGTGTTGCATGCTTGGAACATGGGTACTCCACGAGTACACTGTAATAAGACAACGTTAAATCACATTTTAGGAGATTGCGGCATTATTGATCACCATAAAACGCAGCGTCAATCGGCATCATACATAGCCGTATCAGCGGCCTCTTCTTCACCCCGATACTGCATCCTCTCACATGCCATGCCCTCCCATGCTATATAATCAATGGTTCTTGGAAGTGTTATAAAGGTGATTTGTGTTCAATGGTGTTCAAGTATATAATTCAATTTAAATAACGGTTTAAAGGTGTATAAATGCATTAATTCCAGGTTTTACTGCCATTTTACCCAGTGTCTATTACATCACCCTGTCTAACACATACATTAGTTATTCATGCCTGTTGTTTGTGTCCTTTTTGAAGTTCCTAGACCCTCCACGAGCCTCACTAGTGTATACAAAAAAGCTTTTTCAATGGGGTGCAGTTTCATGGATGTGACTTAATAATCAGCCAACCAACATAGGATATCTTTTCAAGAGATGGCATCTCTTTGTTACAAGCAAACAAACAAGTGACACATTCTATATGTACCCATTAATGACTTCAGGATGGATGACATTCCTGCCGTATCTGTTTTCGTGTCTAAAATGATGTAACAAAATGCGGCCAAAATGCCCAATTTTATGTTTGCTAAACTTTCCCTTGAACAACACTAATTTTCTTGATCAAGGGGTCGTGTCAGAGATTTTCTGGGCCTGTGATGACAATGGATACATGTTAGAGGATGTCGGGTCAATAGTTGAGTATATCCTAAATTGACATCATTTTTACCAAAAAATAATTTTGAAAGGAGATACAATTATCTGTCTGTGCTTGAATTGTGTTTGGTTTTCAACCATATTTCAGTGGTATATTAGGTTATATTTTTATTCCATCGTTTGAAGAAATCACGCTGTTTTATGTGGTTTCCTCTCAGAATGCCAGGTAATACTGAATTTATTGTGATTCCCACTGAATAGTTAGAGGTAGTAGACGAAAGTAGCAACTCAGAGAAACGGCAGGGTGTCGTTTCTCGGAGTTGTGATTTATTCTCGTACTGAAATTCAATTAATCTAGCAATTGTTTATTACTTACGAAATCTAAAGATTTCGTAAGTATATTGATCACTTCCGTCCTCTGTTTGTGTGTTTGTTACTTACGAAATCCAAAGATTTCATAAGTATATTGATGACTTCCGTCCTCTGTTTGTGTGTTTGTTTGTCACTTAAGAAATCTTTAGATTTCGTAAGTATATTGATGACTTCCGTCGTGTGTGTGTGTGTGTGTGTGTGTGTGTGTGTGTGTGAGTGTGTGTGTGTGTGTGTGTGTGTGTGTGTGTGTGTGTGTGTGTGTGTGGGTTTGTGTATGGGTGTGTATGGGTGTGTGTGTGTGTGTGTGTGTAGGCACGATAACTCGAGAATGGAAGAAGCTACCAATGTCAAATTACACCGCGTGATTCAGGAGGGTGATGGCTAGCGCTGATTTGATTTTGTTCAAAATCGGTCAAAGGTCAAGGTCACAGTGAGGTCAAACATTCGATTTTTGATGGTTTGGTACAGAATCATCGTAGAAACTTCTGGTTTGCGTCGCTACCTTCTCCAGAGACAGCTTTTATTAGACAAGGTCAGAGGTCAAGTTGACGATTTCGTAAGTACCAGTCTATGACTGCTTGTTTGTTTGTTTGTTTGTTTGTCTGTTTGTCTGTCCCCCTTCATAAGGACAATTTAAGCATGGTTTGAAAGGTCAATCTATTAACAGACCGTGTGTTCACTACAGTCTATTTTTCAGATTGAAATGAACTCGAAAAACATTTTTAAGAAAAGAGTAATTCCATCTGTTTCATGGGAAATGTAAATCGTGACTTGAAACCAGGCATCGACAGTGGTGCACAGAAACTTGAAAAAACAAGATAAAGAGCCATCAGAGTTTGCAGACCCTCATCAGGACTTGTTTTGTGTGGTGTTTGTGCAGTGTCGTGTGGTGTATATTGTGTCGTGGTTGTGTCCTGGTGTATGACGTCATGAATGAGACATAACTGGAACTGCAACTTTATCACTGCTGGCAGAGATGATCGGGTACCAAGTTGTCCTGCTTTGATGCAACACTGCTTTAATCGGACACCTGACCCTGACCCGTGACGTTTATTCTTATTCAATTGCATTCAGAATGGGAATAAAATAAATTCAAATCAAATGGAAGACCTGGAAACATTTGAAGGAACCCAACCAAGTAAAAAGCAAAGATGAAATCATCAGGAAGAACCTGCATTGGATTCACATTTCAGCTGCAACTCCTCTACCCTCAAACCCATCCAGGCACAGCCAAATGAGCCTTATTCAAAAACATTAACATAAAATAGAACCCAGATTCAAAAATTTTAAAATTCTTCGCTGCGAGACCATGCATCCGATCAGGTTGATATTTAAAATATATATATATATATATATATATATATATATATATATATATATATATATATATATATATATATATATATATATATATATATATGTATATTCCCCATCACCACCATATCTTAATTGTGAAGTTTCACATCAACTGATTGAGTGATTCAAGAGAAATAATTTTTTACGCTTTCCACTCAATCCAATATGGCTGCCAGACCACTTGACATCAATGATTCATGAATAATCTGGTGGCCCCAAGCCTGGGGAATATTTGTGTGAAGTTTCCCCTCAATCTGTCCAGCCGTTCTGGAGAAGAAGATTTTTATAGGTTTTTTTGTAAATCCAATATGGTTGCCAAACCATGTAACCTTTGACATAATATGCATGAATCTTTTGTTCCTCATGGACAGGCAGTCGTACGTGTAAAGTTTCGCCTCGATCTGTTGAGCCACTTCAGAGGAAGATTTTTGATTGTTTTTTAAAAAACAATATGGCTGCCGAATCACGTGACCGCTGGCGTCATCAATTTTTTTTTCTGTGTAGAATTTGTCCGGAGATGACGCACAAAATTTTTCATACTGATCAGATGTTGCGTTCTGCATATGCAATTATGACATCATTTAAAAATCACACTTATTCCCCATGAGGTGTGCTTGCCATGTGCCAAGTTTAAATTTTTCCTCCTTGCGGTTTCAGAGACACAGAGGTCCAAAGTTTTTCCAACATGGCTGCCACACCACGTGACGTATGACATCATAATGATGAATTGGACACTCCACATGAGTATTCGCTCCTTTGGTGAAAATTTGTCTCCATCCGACAAGCGGTTGCGGAGAAAAACACGAAAGTTCTGTGCAGACAGACAGACAGACAGATAAACAAACAATTCAACACATCTCCTCTGGCAAGGGCAAAAATAACAAAAAGTACAAAGCATAGGAAGGTGAAATTCACTGCACATGATGTGTCACGCGTGCTGAGTAAAACGAGTATTTATTTACAGACGTCGGATGTCTCGTAGATAAAGAAGATATAAGCACACGTGACGCTAGGCCGAGGCTTCAGACTGTGGCACTCTCACGAGGCTGTACCCTCAAAACGAAACGTCCCAGAAGATAAAGAAAATCGGATCATATTTGTACATGTCGTGTTTTAAAATAACTCTTTTTGCTACGAAATATCACATATTGCAGTCTCCTTGAATATTTTGAAGAAAATAAAATATATATATATATATATATATATATATATATGTTTACACACACACACACACACACACACACACACACACACACACACACAGACACACACACGGATACATGTTGCAGTACAATAATGCAATTTATTGACAGTCAATATTTACAATTTGTTGTTCCAGGAACATTTTGTTTTCTGCCAACAACCCAACGTTAATTATTGTAATCTGCACAATTATTCACAAAAAAAATAATATTATGAATTCATTTTATGTTCCCATGGACCAGATATGAAAGACGATGGGACAAGGCAGTTAAACCCTTTGAGAAAGTGATTTTTGTACTCTCCACCTTGGTAGAAGGAGATTTATGGCTCAAATTGAAGGTGATACATGTCTAATCAAGAATTCGTCTCATTCCACACTCAAAGGTCAAGCCTCAGCAGACAATTCCGAGTTTAATTAGTCTAAATACCATTAAGGCCCAGTCACACCTTAACGTTTTAGCCAGCTTATGCTGATTTTTGGAAATTTTGTCTAAAACGCTGGTACACGTCGAATACGTTATGGGTAAGTTTTGATAACATTGAGAGCACGCTGAAAAACACTGCCATACGTCGTTGTACGCTGGCTTTAAACGTTGTACTTTTCGGTTGTCCTCCAATTTTCCATGCTTGAAATTTTAAGACTTATGCCAGCGTATGACTCGCACGTTCCGCATAATGCTGGCCATTAGTTGTCGGCACGTCACGCGATCGTTGACACACGTTACTTGTAAGTTACTCATAAGTCGAAACACGTCGAGGTACCCGAAACTTATTTCTAACCTATGAGTAACGTGTTGTACTCACGTTACGCGATCGGTGACACACATCGACACGTTACTTGTGAGGTGCTCATAAGTCGAAACACATCAAGGTAATGGTTAGCGTCAGTGTTCCAGACTTCCTGTTTTTGTTTTTTTTCTTCCTTCCTTCGGTATGATGGTGATTTAGACACTTCGATTTCTAGTGCGGTTATAGTATAATATAATTAATAGGCTGCCGCTCAACGATTTAAATCATAACCACACTGCACACTGAACACCGTCATACCGAAGAAAAAAAAAACCGGGAGTCTAGAACACTGACGCTAACCATTACCTTGACATGTTTCGACTGATGAGCACCTTACAAGTAACGTGTGTCGATGTGTGTCAACGATTGCATATCATGCGTACAACTTATTCCTATCGCATGCGGAGCGTGTGTCATACGGCAAGTACGTCGTAACATTTTCAACATGTTTAAAATTACAAGACGTACTCCATTTAATACGACGTATGATATCGTACTTTAGCGTTCTATTCACGCATACCAAACTTACCCATACCGTATTCGACGTGCGCCAGCGTTTTAGACGCATTTTTCAGAGGTCGGCATACGCTGGCAAGATCGCCAAGGTGTGACTGCGATGTTGACACTTCCATTTCTGCGGCGGTTATGATTTGAATCGTTGTGCGGCAGCCTTTTCATAACCTACGCCACGTCATCGTCGGCGGTGCGTGCAACGCGCTATGCATAAGTTAGACTATCGTTGGGCATCGGTTGTGAAGGCCGCCAACAGGTTCAGCATTCGTTGGTATAAGTTATCTATAGCACAACGAAACGTTCTGTGTCCGTTACTAATACGTTATGCATAAGACCAAGTCGTTATGAATACGTCCGAATCTTTAAAAAAAAACATCAAAAGTTCAATGTAAGCCAGTGTTTTACATACATTTTAATACGTTGCCATTGCTGGCTAAAACGTCAAGGTGTGACTGGGCCTTTAGGAAGAAATACATAAGAAATCTCGAAGGGCACTCGGTGGAGCACATACCTCCACCACGGAATACCTGATCCATGAGAACACCTGGGGCCCAATACATTGTTTAAAAATCATGATACACAAGACGACATCGTTTTGGCCCCATCTCTCAATCGTGAAGAATCACTTTAAAAATTAAATAACTCGGATCCAAATCCGGATATGGATCTTCACCAAAATCGAATCAATTCTTTTTTGTCACAAACCGAACCTGTCCACAAAATTTCATCCGGTTCCGTCCACAACTTGACATATCCTGTACACAAACAGACGGAAAGAGGTGAAAACAAAACTTCCTCCATCTTCGGTTCTGGAGGTAAATGGTGCCTTCAATTTGTTACCTGAAGTGTTCTTCAGGGAAACACCTTGATCGCCCCATCATAATATTTACCCCAAGCACGAGAAGCCAAAACCTGGTTCAGCAATTGGTTTATCTCTGTCGGCAAATCTGATCAGTTTATGATTGAGGAACAACTTAATTTTCTTCAGCCGACTCCCTCCACTCTCCACCCACCCTACCTTATGGATATCCCTCCACTCTCCACCCACCCTACCTTATGGATATCCCTCCACTCTCCACCCACCCTACCTTATGGATATCCCTCCACTCTCCACCCACCCTACCTTATGGATATCCCTCCACTCTCCACCACCCTACCTTATGGATATCCCTCCACTCTCCACCCATTCTACCTTATGGATATCCCTCCACTCTCCACCCACCCTACCTTATGGATATCCCTCCACTCTCCACCCACCCTACCTTATGGATATCCCTCCACTCTCCACCCACCCTACCTTATGGATATCCCTCCACTCTCCACCCACCCTACCTTATGGATATCCCTCCACTCTCCACCCACCCTACCTTATGGATATCCCTCCACTCTCCACCCACCCTACCTTATGCATATCCCTCCACTCTCCACCCATCCTACCTGATGGATATCCCTCCACTCTCCACCACCCTACCTTATGGATATCCCTCCACTCTCCACCCACCCTACCTTATGGATATCCCTCCTCTAGTCCTCACACAATCCTCCCAGCTCATCCACGGTCCACCTATTTCCCTCCTTCCTTGCTCCCTCAAACTATGCACTCTCGTTTCCATTCCCTCTTCCCCAATCTGCACCAAGAGTCCAGCCCACCTCAGCCGGAATTTCACCAATCTCTCCGTCAAACTCATCTGCACACCAATCTCCTCCTTCTTTCCACCCTCTTCACTCCTGCAATATTCCTGACCCAGTTGTTCTTGCAAACCGACAGCCAATCATGCTCTTCTTCTTCAGAAATTCTTTTCATATCAACTGTTGGGTGATCCGAAAACACGTATGACCACTGCGTACATGTTCGTGTGTGTACGAGGTCCGTCTAAAAAGTAACGGGACTGACTTCACAGAAACTTTATTCCAAAAATTATGTGGAAATCACAGCTTGTTCCCTTCAAAATGGTTTCCCTCCAGTCTCACACACTTGTCCATCCTCTTCTTCCACGCTTCGATGCCCCTCGGAAGGCTTCTTCTGGAATCCTCCGGAGCTCCGTCGTCACGGCCCTTTTGATGGCCTCCACATCAGGAAGTCGGGTCCCCTTGATCACCCCCTTCAGCTTGGGGAATTGGAAAAAATCACAAGGGGCCAAGTCTGACGAATACGGGGGTTGCTCCAGAGTTGGCACGTTCCTCTCCACCAGAATCTGTCGGATGCTCAGGGCCCAGTGAGCAGGGGCGTTGTCATGGTGGAGCACCCAGGCGTTGTTCTCCCACAGATCCCTCTTCTTGTCCCGACTGATCGCATGACGTGCCGGAGGATCTCCTTGTCCACATATTGATTCACTGTTTGAGTCTGTGCTAGAAACTCGAAGTGGACGATGCCCTTGATGTCAAAAAACGCGATGAGCATCACCTTGACCTTCGACTTCGACATCCTTACTTTCTTTGGTCTTGGTGATGCCGGACCGTTCCACTGATGACTCTGCCGTTTGGTCTCAGGATCGTAATCGAATGTCCACAATTCATCGCCAGTAATGAGTCTCCCGAGCAGGCCTGGATCGTCCTCGAGGCGCTCGATAATGATTTGACAAACAAACACTCTTTCCTGTTTCTGGTCCTCGGACAACAGCTTGGGGACCATCTTTGCGCACACGTTGCGCATTTCGAGATTTTCAGTGATGATGCTCCAGACAGTGTCCTTGTTGATGGAAAGATCCTCAACAATCATCCGCACCGTGAGTGGACGATCCAAACGCACCATCTGCTTCACACGCTCGATGTTAACCGCCATTCTGCTCGTTGAAGGTCTTCCAGACCGTGGGTCTTCTTCAACCTCCTCCCGTCCCTCTTTTTACCTCTTTTGCCATTCAAATGCACATGTACGTGACATCGTTTATTTTGCCCTCATCCAGGACGGGATACCGATAAATATCTAACCAATGATGACCACATTCGTCGTTTACCATCAGACGCACCTCCTGGTTGTTATTGTGTACAATTGAGATCGGGGGAGTGCTCGTCACACTCCACATGTTTCGATTTTCCCACCGATAACATCACGTGCCTTCTGGTTGAATGGTTTGCATTAGTCGGAACAATCATCTGGGTGGCAGATGGACGGTTGTTCTTTGCGGATTATGTGGTTTTTCCGTGTGAGACATAATCCGTGGCGATGCTCACCACAAGTCAGGAGGTGTGTCTGAAACATATTCATATATGCATATATCCATATATCCGAAAATCATTATATCCGAACTTTTGAATTCATGGACCTGTGTTTGTGGGTTTGTTTGTTTGTGGTTTTGTTTGTTGCGCTACTCCTCCTACAGGTCTGGCCCAATTACAACCAGACTTGCCGCAGCAGATCAATATGGCCCCAATTAATGTTTCGGGTTGTTTTATCTTTGCCGTTGGTCTTGATGGAGTGAGGGGGGAGAGACAAATTCTCCATGTAAATATGTTTCGTGTTGCGCCGCCTTCAGGTGGGTGAGGGTATTACAAGTCTCTACCATTTACAGTACAGTGCAGTATTCCTGTCCCCACGTTTTCCAGTACAGTGAGGTGTTTTGAATCACAAGCAGTCAGGATGTTTTTTTCTTCATGCACGTAACCCGGGTTATTTTGTTTTACCTTATACGGAGCTGTCACTTGCCTATACACCACCCAAATAAAGGTGTGCGTCAGAAGAACGTGTTGCATGTTTGGAACAAAATTTCCCATCGAGCGGAGACTCTGCCGGTGTATGTAATGTATCTTTTAACGTTGTACAATCATTACCTTATAACAAGGACTGGAACCATTTAATTATAAAAGTTATAAAAACATGGACAATCGGTTCCTGTTCTGTGAAGTCGGAGTTTTAAACACAGGGGACTTCACCCTCTTAAAACGACGAGAAGCCGTCTGTCCTGTGTGCCTGCACTGAATTATGGGTGTTCATGTGACGGTGATATTTGGCATAATGATAATGATTTATCTATTCATTTCATGATGATGTACTTGGACTTGATCTGCAGAAGATCGTGACGATTTAACAATTTTTTTTCCCTCCAAAAAATAAAATTAATTTTCCTCTTTTTGCACTGATTATCACAATAAAGTTCATAAACAAGGGTATTGGATAAAGTTTGAAGGTAAA
>NC_140961.1:69373461-69403461 GCF_056783735.1 Eptatretus burgeri | reverse complement strand
ATGCCGACGTATGAAAAAATTGGCGAATACGTTATGGGTAAGTTTTATGTACGTTAAGAGCACGCTGAATCACGCTGGCATACGTCGTAGTTTGCCAAGCTCGTCGACAAATTTTAAGCTTTCTCAAAATTTTTCGACGTGCTTGGTGTATGACTCACACGTTCCGCATACGCTGGCCATAAGTTGTAGGCACGTTATGTGATCGTTGACACACGTTGACACACGTTACTTGTAAGTTACTCATAAGTCGAAACATGTCGAGGTAATGTCTAGCGTACCCGAAACTTATTTCTAACCTATGAGTAACGTATCTCCAACGCACATTGACGGATGTAGACGTATTTGATTGACGTCTTCCGGACGACCACAGAACCTACTGAACGTGTTTCTAACTTACAGCTACCGTATAATGGCGTATTGGCAGCGTTTAGAGGAATTGGTATATAAGAATGGGGTTCACAGGAGGAACCCGTCAGTGTTCCAGACTCCATGGTTTTTTTTTTCTTCGGCATGACGGTGATGTTGACACTTCGATGTCTAGTGCGGTTCTGATTTAAATCGTTGAGCGGCAGCCTTTTAATAGGCTATGCCACGTGATCGTCGGCGATACGCTGCCGCGCGCTATGCATAAGTTAGATTATCGTTTGGCAGAGGTTGTGAACGCCGACAACACGCTAAGCATTCGTTGGTATAAGTTATCTATAAGTTATCGAAACGTTCTGTGTACGTTACTAACACGTAATGCATACGTCCAACTCGTTATTATACGCCCAAAACTGCAAAAAAAACATCAATAGTTCAGTGTACGCCGGCGTTTTAGATACATTTTGATACGTTGCCATTTGCTGGCTAAAACATCAAGGTGTGACAGGGCCTTAAACATTTGGGCAGAAATTCACCAAACCTGGTGGTTATGATCTCCACATGGTCTGAAGGTGCAAGATCAGTCATTTTTGGACCTGCTCCCTGCATGGTGTGAAAAGGACAAACACTGAGAAATACAATTACGGGCACAATTTGATGATGATGAAACCATTCCTTTCATGCCATCAAGGCTCGTATGGCTGCCAAGCGAGTTTCATTGGCAAGTTGTGCAGCCCTATGCCTGATATCGGCTGAATGGTTCGGGTAGTGGGCTTGGGATCCTGAGGTTGAATTAATACCACGTGGGGTTGACTCAGCCTGTCATTGCTCCGAGGTCGGCAAAATGAGTACCAGCTTGCTGGGATGATTGAGCCATTTGAGTATCCTGTGTCGGAGTGGTGACCTGTCCAGGATTGTGCCCAAAAGTCCAGGAGACTGCTTTGGCAGCACCAACCCTCTGTACAGAGTATGGTCCCAATGGATGGATGGAATACAGTCCTGGACAGGTTACTGATCCAACCATAGACTCCGATAGAGAAGGACTGGAACCTCCCATGCTCGGGGTTTGTAACTTGAGTCTGAAGGATTAACTTGAGTCCAGGGCGAAAATGACTTCTCGAAGGGCTAGAGACACGATCTCGGGATCCATATAGGGGTTTTTGAGGATGGCGAGTTCAACAGTGTCATTTTCAACACCACCTGAGGTCATCTTCAAGGTCAAAAGGTCATATTTCAAGGTCAAATTACTGAATTTTGGTATTTTTTGCCCGTTTTTGTGTCTAACTCATAAACGGTGAGAGTTGGCTGATTGTAATAAGATGCAAGTGTGTTGAGCTGTCAAACTTTGATATTCATTGTCATATATCGTATTACATAAACATTATATGCATGTCACAACACTATGCCTATAACAACGATGTCTATGTCTATCACTAGTTGGAGAGCTTTTCTTCCCTCCTGAGGCATCCCAAAGCCTTTTCTTTGTCACTTACATTGAGGACATGAGCTTTCAATAGAATGCTAGCTAAAGTAGTACATGCAGCATTATTACAAGCTAAAGGTTTATCCACAGAGGATAACAGCTCAGCAAAATGAAATCGGCAACGCATTTTTGTCTTGTCATACAAATTATAGTCATTATGTACAAAAAAGACGGTTGACATAGTCGGCACACTCAATCCACCTCTATTCAAATTATCTAGAAACTCAGATGACATCTCGTTACCATCTTCATCATCAATGATCTCCTCCATACTCGTGCTATCGCCATATTTATGAACAAGGTGTCCGGCCAAATAAACTACTTTATGCTTGAGGGCATCGTCAGACCCCAAGAGATCCTGGGTGTCTTGAGGAGTAATCTCGTCAATGAGTTCACTTCGCTCATTTGGATTTATGGAAGTTGTACAGTTCTTGTTGCAATCAATCACATGAGAACTAGATTCGGGAATAATGTCATGCTTAATGAGTGTTTGCAAACTTACAATTTCAGCTGCAGCCATAATGTCAACTACGTCAATGTAGAAGTTTCCACTGCTTCTTTGCCTGGCTTGGCCGAAAAACTTTTCCAGGCTTCATCTACAAATATAGCAGGAAGAACGTAGTCAAAGTCTTTCTCTGCCAGAAGCAATTTGGCAGCATCCACATTATTACGTGTGGACACAGTGAAGGCTTCAGCAGTTTGCTGAGTTAGCTTCAGCTTACGACCACCACCTCCTTGCCATGCACAGGTAGATATAATTTGGCAGGCCTGCTCCAGCCCAGTGAAACTTGTACAGTCTGCTGTTCAAGACTGTCTGGATTCGTCGCACAGATGGATAGCTGAGAAATGGTCTTTCACATTCATCATCTTGAACCACTCACTCATTATCTGGGTGAGGATGATTGTGCCTTTGCTGATACCCAGTGAATCCTTGAAGGTCTTTAAAGCAGCGACAGTCTTGTCATTGAACACTTGACATAGCAATGGTACGCTCTGGCATTGAAGGGGCTTGGGGAAAACAGTGGTGTGCGTCAGCTTGGTTAAGGAATAGGAGTAGCCCGGTCGATTTCATAAACCTTCTGAATATCACTCCAGTAAGCTTTGTACTCATTCCCATCTACGACAAGTGAGAGTGTCTTGCCATCAACAGTAATCCAGTTGTTGCAAACATTTTAGAAGATGTGCACGTAGTCGTACACGAAGAACATAGATTGCTCTTGAATTGACAGCACTTGGCAACTTCCTGGTCCTCCAAGTTTTGAATAAACACTGCGGTTAGTATTGCAATTGTCACATATCAAAGAAATCACAGTACCGCCAGCACCAACTACAGCTGATGCAGCTTCGATAAGGAGTTCCTTCAGCTGATCGGCAGTTAGTTTTTGCAGGGCAAAATGCGTAGAATATAGCGTGGACCACTGAAATGGCAGGCAACTTCAACAACCATAGCATGTGAAGCAAGCATTTCGTGTTCACCACCCGCTGCTGCATTTTGAGCATATCCTACAACTTGCCTTCCAGAAAATCGCAATGTCTCGACCAGCTTTACCTCGTCAAACATTAAATTGACCAAACACTGATGTGGTTTAAGCTGGTCGAACAAGGTTCTGAGGTTGGAGTCCTGCTGACTACTAGCAAGCATCTGTTTTACCTTTATTGTTGATGGTAGAATGATTAAGCCGGATCGACGATTCATTTTGTATGTACTAGGTGATATGTTGTGAAGCTGCATTGCGAAAATCATAGTATCAGTATCAAATCGGTGACGATCAAAAGGTTTGAACATAAGATGCAGCTGCGACAGAAGGAAGGTGAAATGAGGAAGCTCGTGTGCCTCAGTCATCCAACAGAGCTGGCTTATTACAAGCTGAAGAATTTCCTAGTTGTGCATTCATAGATGTTTACCTGGTCAGTTATCGATCTAATCTGGGACCATTTTGAGAGCAGGCTGTTCTTCTGCAAAGGAAAAAGTCGTTTGGGCACCTCAATGGCATCTTTCTCAACTCTATTCAAGAATAGAAATCCAAAAGGTGAGTGAACTTGTTGGAAATGAAAGAACTGCTTGACAGTTTGTCCAGTAGCCTCAGTTCTTGATAGGTAAAGTTTTCCTGGTCTTTTATGACGTTAAAGCCAGGAAAATAGGAGCTGATTTTAGCACAGAAGTGGTCGAAATCTTGGATATTGTCTGCAGCCTCATCAGCTGCCTGCATCTTCTTAGCTCTTGATTCTGACGTAGAAGATGATGTTGGGCGTGGGGCTAAGGTCACCTGCTTCAAAGCTGATTTCGGTACTCCAGGAAATATTGATGGGAGTTCTTTGGGTCGTTTGCCACCCCTAACTGACACCCAATCACAATTGAAATGTCTCACAAATATATATATATATATATATATATATATATATATATATATATATATATATATATATATATATATATATATATATATCCTTTTCGCACCTCAAGCTTTCTTTCTCATTTGGCATTGCCAATATCCATCTCTCCCTCTCCTCAGGATCTTTTGGGAAGGATATGACCTTTACATAAGGCGTCCCATCATAGTTTCCTCTACAACCAAAGCAGCTGCAACGATGTGGCATATTGCCACCAAAGCAGGAAGCAACACAAAGATCCTGTGAGATCACCAGCTGGACAGTTTCTGAAAGAGAAACAAACAAAACATACATTAGTTAATGATGATAGAAATCAGCAAGTAGGTGCAGTCGGTGCACAATGTCATGTTTTGTCATAGACCCTACAAAAGTTTTCCTCTATGAGTTCGACACAAAAACGGGCAAAAAATACCAAAATTCAGTAATTTGACCTTGAAATATGACCTTTTGACCTTGAAGATGACCTCAGGTGGTGTTGAAAATGACACTATTGAACTTGCCGTCCTCAAAAACCCCTATATGGATCCCGAGATCGTGTCTCCAGCCCTTCTGGAAGTCATTTTAGCCCCGGACTCAAGTTATTCCTTCAGACTCAAGTTACAAACCCCGAGATCGTGAGGTTCCAGTCCTTCTCTATAGGAGTCTATGGATCCAACGCAAGTTACCCTGAACGGTTATTACTCCATTACACTTGTACTCATTTCACTGACCTCGGAAGGATGACAGGCTGATCCAACTTCACCTGGTGTTAATTCAATGTCCGACAGGGGCTCAAACCCAAGACCCTGAGGTCCCAAGTCAGCCCCAGCCACCTTCACTGCTTCGCCAACATCAGGCTTAACGGACACATTTTAAATACTTTTAATGAAACCATGTGTGTGCAATCATCGTTGGAGGACGCATGAAAGATGTAACAATATTTTTGGGTTTGACCTCTGGTTTATTCCCCAGTGGTTGGGGACTTAAACTCATAGGGGTCAAAATGGGGAAAAATAAATTTAAATTAAAAAGTTGCTGTTGGGTCATTCCTGGTGGAACTTTTTGCCATCTTTCAATTTTACTTTCGGTGGGAAGCATTGGGATTTGCGATCCCATCGACATCGATCCCATGGGCGCGCCATCGATTACACTCTCGGTTTGTGTCATCATCATCATCGTTGTACGGCCCTTTCCATGCTTGCATACGTGTTAGCCGTGGTTCGCCTAATGTCTGCTTTCCAGGCTGCACCATCCCTTGCATGTCCTTTTGTGAGGCCTTTCACTCAAAGATCATCTCTCAGCAACACATCCCATGTTTTCCTCAGACGGCCTCCAGCTCTCCTTCCATTCGCATACATATTTTATACACCTCCTCACACAACTACCCGACCACATCCTTTCCACATGTGATAGCCGTCGCTTGTGATACAGCTTGGGATAGCCGTCGCCATCACCATGCAATACAAGATGGCAATGATTGCTTCCTCCTCATCAAAAAAGTCATGATTTGTCATTCATTTGATGCATTTGCCATCACCATTGTTGTGGGGGGGGGCGGGGGAGGGGTGGTGGCCCAGGTTAACTCCGACCCAAATTGTGGTGAGGGTGGTTAACACCGCCGGCCCCAGGATGGTTGAGCGGTTCCTTATTAATAGGAGGGGGACACGTTGATCCTTGGAGAGTTTAATGCGTGCGGGAGGGCAGGGCACAATGTTGGAGGGCAGAGGAGAACAGCGCAGGGGGCGCTGCATCAGGACAGAAAAAGGGGGTTTCTACTTGAACCCCACGAAAGATACATGGCTACAGTTTCTTGAAATGAACACATTTAATGAAAATAAACAAATATTTACAAAGGACAATAATTCAAAAGGTAATGATAATAATAAAGTAAATAAATCCAAAAGTCGAGGCACCTCTTCACACAGACTCAAATACAGACAAAGGGAAAACAAAATAAAAAGAAAACCCTTCCTTTCAACTGTTCTTGTGATTAGCTTGGCCCAGAGCTGGTCTCTGTGGAACCTGGAATTGAGGAGCTTCCACCAGCACGTACAGACCTGCGCAAATAGCACCGTCACTTCTCTTGTAGCAGGACAAACGTAAGCCAGGCACTCCGCGAGCGGTACTCAACACCAAGGCTCAGAGCCCCAGTGCAGCTGTTTCGTACGTCGATCATCCTCACTGACCCGCTATGACATACACGAGGCTCGGGGCCCGTTTCTTACAACTCAACCAAGCGCCAAAGGCCAGCATCTTGCCTTGTGTGTGCGCTCACCCTGAACTCCCACCCCTGACTAACGTCGCCGAAACCACCGTTTTCTCCTCCGAACTCTCTTCTCACATGTTCGTTCTCTCTCTCTCTATCTCTCTCTCTCTCTCTCTCTCTCTCTCTCTCTCTCTCTCTCTCTCTCTCTCTCTCTCTCTCTCTCTCTCTCTCTCTCTCTCTCTCTCTCTCTCTCTCTCTCTCTCTCTCTCTCTCTCTCTCTCTCTCTCTCTCTCTCTCTCTCTCTCTCTCTCTCTCTCTCTCTCTCTCTCTCTCTCTCTCTCTCTCTCTCTCTCTCTCTCTCTCTCTCTCTCTCTCTCTCCCCCTCTCTCTCTCCTCTCTCTCTCTCTCTCCCCCTCTCTCTCCCTCTCTCTCCCCTCTCTCTCCCCCCTCTCTCTCCCCCTCTCTCTCCCTCTCTCTCCCCTCTCTCTCCCCTCTCTCTCCCCCTCTCTCTCCCCCTCTCTCTCCCCTCTCTCTCCCCCTCTCTCTCCCCCTCTCTCTCCCCCTCTCTCTCCCCCTCTCTCTCCCCTCTCTCTCCCCTCTCTCTCCCCCTCTCTCTCCCCTCTCTCTCCCCTCTCTCTCCCCCTCTCTCTCCCCCTCTCTCTCCCCCTCTCTCTCCCCTCTCAAAATACGCAACCAACCCTTCCTCTTCGATGTCACACCAAACAAATCCTCCACCTCCGGGGTGTAGCCTGTTCGCACGAAAACCTGGAAAGGTGGGGCTTCTGCCTGCTCGGCCAGCTTCTGACGTCACACCCATCAATCATCAGTCTCAGGGGCGTGACTTCACCCGCTGTCACCCTTGAAGATGGAGCTTCTGCCTGCTCAGCACATTTGCTTGTTTCTCATCATGCTTTTGGTTAGAAATACATTGGGAAAAGTCACATGGGGGGGAATTACACACTGGATAAGCTTACTTTTAAACCCCAGCTAATTAACACGACACCACAACCCCCCCCCCTCCCCTGTGTGGTGACACGTAACACTTAAGCTCACAGTTTCCAAACTTAATTACATCGAGATGCCTCGTACACATCCAGGGACCAAAATACTCCATTCAATGCTAAATTCCCGATAAAATTCATTCATCTTCCCCTTCAACCACATCAGTATTATAAGAGAATAATAATAAATGGACATGTGAAACTGATTTGTGAAAATGAACCTGTAAGTGTCATAATGTGGCAATGATGGTTGTAGGCCGATCAAAGCCTCAGATGGAGGGAAAAGATGGGAGAGTTCGGTAAACGATGGGCCACAGTTCACCGGCCTGGTGAACCTCGGAAACACCTGCTTCCTCAATTGCATCCTGCAGGTGAGACTCCACCGTTTAAATGTATCAGACTGTTTTTAAATGGCCAGGAGCAAGGAATCAATCAGAATGAACAAGTTAATATTTTCTATTTCAGGTTCTGTTTCACTTCCCCTCTCAAAGTTCAGACCTGAAAGAGATTGCTGAACTCTCCAGAAAGAACAAAGAAATAATTCTGAAGAATGTCCCCTTGAACAACCAGGTATGTTATGTCTTGGCCACCAAGATGTGTTTTTGTTTTTCTTTCTTCCTCCTGACAACATACTTTATCCTCCTGGAAATTAATCACAACTCGAAGAGTATCCACCTGACGAGCTATCTTGTTCCATGCATGTAACATGTTCTTCTGATGTATCTCTTTATCTGGGCGGGTTCGGCAACTGAGAGCTCTGTACAGGTAAAAAAAAATAACCCGGGTTACGGAAGTTGTGCTGCTCATCATCACGTAGTGCGGCATGAAGCAGAAACAACATTCCTACTGCTTGTAATTCAAAACACCTCATTGTACTGGAAAACCTGGGGACAGGAATCTCTTCTGTTGTTGCATATGACAACTTGTCTGCCAGGTATCTATCATTCCTGGAAATGCACAGTTGTGCCATTGATGCTGTGCTCCTCTGCCAGTGCACTGGTACTCATTTCAGGAACCTCAGAAGGATGACAGGCTGATTCAACCCCACCTGGTGTTAAATCAGCAGCCAATGGGGTTTGAACTCAGGACGCTGGGATCCTAAGCCTGCCACCGTTATCACTAAGTCAACCCCAGGCTGGGACAGGAATACAGGACTGTAAATTGTGAAGACTTGTAATACCCTCACACACCTCGAGGCGATGCTACACGATACAAATTTACTTGGAGCAAGTCTGGATGTAATCAGCCCAGAACTGTTGAAGGGATAGCACGACAAACAAACGACCACACAAACACCGGTCCATGAATTATTGGAAGGATTGTTATTTCCAATGGAACATCCTTCATTGAGAGGACGATCCTGTGTGAAACCCTTGCTCGTTTTACCTTATTTGAAGTGTAAAGTTTCTCCATGATCTCGATGTCATATCTGCACCATCTACACTGTGACAGACGTTGTTCTTTGCTGTGTATTTCTCTATTTTGCAGGAAACTGCAGCACACCAACTGGCGTTCGTACAAAGCCTCAGTGATGTGCTGCAAACCATGGCCAATCCACAGATCCTGGAATGCCCTCCTCGAAAGAACGAAACCTGCAGCCATGGTGCAACCTCTCCAGGGGGTCAACGTACCCTGTCATCCTTCATAAAGAACGAGCAAAATGCTCAACAGGCTGTCCATAAAACGAGCAAAATGCTCAACACGATTTGTGATGTGGACACTTTGCACGACGAAGAGCTTGCCAGGCTGCACCAGGCAGATGAGATTTTCAAATATTTGAACAATCTCTCGGACTCTTTCGATGAAAGCGAGAGTGAAGGAAGTGATTCTTCGCAGTACGTCTCGTGTTCTTCTACATCGACATCGGATAGTATCGTCGTCTTGTGCGATCTTCTTGATGCACTCAGGTGAGATGGGACATGAGAGTGTGTCCATTGGAATTCAACTCAGGTCTTTGTTGTTCTTGGTTGGATATGGGACTTTGATTCAATGTAAATCCATGTAGTTATATTTGCTTCGATGGCATGAAGTGTGGTTCAGAGTATGAAACCAATTTATCCGACTTTTCCCCTTGTGTCGATGCCGATGACTGTTGCATTGTGCATATTTGCAGTAAATTGGATCCGATGTACGAGGAAATGGCACAACAGGACCCCCAGGAGGTGCTCCAGTTTGTGTTGCACCAGGTGAAAGAAGTGTGCCACCTTCTTGAAGCTGCTGGTGTCATCTTGGCAGCTGAGAAGGAACAACTTGAATTGTTACGGAGAGAAGGACAAGAAAACGATGGCTGTGATACGCTTGAGGAAGCCCCGGCTAAAAAGCATCCAAAAAGCCGGTTTAAGAAATGGAGATCAAATGTTGCTCGAGGATTCCGGAAGTTGTGCTGCTCATCATCACGTAGTGCGGCACAGGAATGTGAGTCCGAGACGGAGGAAGCCAAAGAAGGAACAGATGACCCAGAACCGCACAGACAGGAAAATAAAAATACTGAAGGAGCAACTTATGAACAGCCCTCCAGGCAATATGGTGAGCCAACCAGAACAGCTGAAGAGAATGGATGTAATGGATGATAAATACACAAAACGATGATGAAAATTGTTCCTCACTGATGGGTCTTGGTCACACTCATGGGGCTGGACCACTTCAAAAAATGTTACACAGTTTTCTCTTTCGCTTGTTCCTTTTGTGATATTAATTGTGGTGTTTCTTTCTCATCACCGTCTGAAGGTCACAATGTGTTTTTGGGACAGTCGAAGACGACCACCTGTTGCTTGAAATGTGGGAACGTCACATCACAGGACGAAGACCTCTTCGACATCGGACTTAGTTTTCATCCCGGTTGGTCATGTTTTTCTCACTGAAAACTTGTGTGTTGTTTCTTGTGATTCCTGTTTTGTTGATGCTTTTCTCAGCGGTTATCGAATGAGGAACAAACAAACTGTTCGTGATGGCATCTCCTTTCTCCCCCCTCTGAACGCTTGCAGACATGTGGAAGAAGAACGACTCCGAACCAGTCCCACTTCAGTATTTGTTGAACTTCTGGGCTCGCCAGGAACACCTTGATGGAGAGAACATGCTTGTGTGTTCATCATGTAAGTTGAAGGTCATGGCAAGTTGTTCCTCATCGATCTCCACACTTCCTTCAATGTTGGCGTTACACCTCAAGCGCTTCCAAATGGACAGGTAAACCGGCAATCGCGTCATTCACGATCAAAATACCATCATATTCGGTCTGTTTATGCTCACCCTCAGTTCACGATGAGATCATAGATGGTGACACGTGATTGAAATTAGAATATAGAAGATATTGTAGCTTCGTTTATTTTGTGGCATAAGCTGCAACCGTCCCATACCACCAAGCAATTGGCAATCATTTCCATTGGCCATTGCTTGTTGTAATTGACGGGATGGAGGGGTACTCAGCAACATCATAGACTTGTGATCGGGAGGTGTTTGATCATGTGTGTGCAGGCTCTCTTGTATTGAACAAGATACATTCCACCTTGTTGAGAGGTTTGTTGTCTGTGTTCCCTTACAAGGATCTTCAACACAGGACGAGGGTGTTAGGTCCACCGAGACTGCACAATGGTTGCCAACCTATGGTTGTTTGTCTGTTCTCTGTCCTTTGTACATTGTAAGAATCAAGTACGGAGCATCATGTACCATGTACCTTTTTTGTTTTTGTTGTTCATGTGTTTGGTATGACTCGGCCGGGGTTCGAACCACCAACCTCCCAGACTCAGAGCAAACTCGGTGTTATAAAATACATTGTTACTGAAGTATTTATTAATAATGATGGAGCTCCACATCATTAGATTGGCCTTTATTAAGAGAAACTTGACAAGATGTACTTAATTATATTCACAACATGGGGAAATGTGATTTGGTAAAATATCATCCCTCATTTAATCCACCGATATCGACGAGTTGTTGTTGTTTGTCCCAACAACCCGAACCCTTTACACAGGAATGGGAAAGCATCGAAGTTGTTGGTCCCTACTTCCATTCCCGAGCACCTCTCAGTCAGAAGATGGTGTTCCCCCGAGTGCATCGCCGATGATGGAGACCCCCAGTACACACTCTACGCTGTCATTGAACATGAGGGTCAAGACCTCAACTGTGGACATTACACCACATACATCAATGCTGAGGCAGCCCATCGGGAAGAGTGTCACGGACCCGACAGTCGGGTCAAATGGGTCCACTTCAGTGATGAACATGTCACATTCATGAAACATGATGACATGCAGAAGATTCTTTCTCCATCAGGTGTGCACATTAAGACCCCATACATGGTATTCTACAAGCGCAACGCGTGAGTCGAAACGTTGTCCGTGGGTCGATTGTCGCTGAATAAGATAATAAAGATCAGACAAGAAGGAAGTCTTTTTCTTTTCTGTTTTTGTATACATGATCGAGGCTCGTGGAAGAGAACAAAATGGAAAGGGGCAAACATCAAGAACAGAATGGAAGTGAGAGTGAGGAGGAGGGAGAGGACCCATGGGGATGAATGAGCTGCATACAAGCTGAAAGACAGCAAGAAAAGGAAGGGGGAAACAGGGGATGAAACAGAAGAAAGTGGTTTTCGCAAATTTTTTGATTGGTCAAGCGAAGTTCCCGATTTATAAGTCCAGGAAGGCAAAAATGGAAAACATTGCTGTTTCTTCACCTGATGTACTGCTTACTTTTACAGCTCTTGTGAGTGCAAGATTAAAACTGGAACACTTTTTTTAATATGAACAAAAATTTAACATTATTTGATGAAAAATGTGTTTTTAATGAGGCCATTTGTAATCTTGATGATGCCGATTTGTTGGTAATTTCCCGATGAAACAATGTTTTAATTATTATGTTTTCTCTCGGTGACTGTCCATAACTGTCCCTTTTTAGGTCATCTCTTCGAGCATGACCTAATAATATGGGTGTCCATGTCCTTCGATCCGTCCGTCCGTCCGTTCATAATGAAGTTGAAGCAGGAGATCTGGTCATTAGTGATCCTGATAGAGGTCGATGAGACGTACACGATGGTATGACTTTCAAGGTCACCGAAGGTCAAGGTCAAGATCACGAGGCCTTTGAAGTTGCGAAAATTACCATTTTCAAATTCTATCTCCTCCGACATTTCTCAAGCGATCTTGAATTTGATTGTAGCATATGAATCTATGGGACAATACCTAAATTTGGTTGGGCCGGATTTTCGATATTCGCTTTCGTTTGTGTCACGTGACTTAAGTTGGCAAAAAATGTGAAAATGACGATTTTCAAAATCTACCTCCTCCTACATTTCTCAAGCGATCTTGAATTTGATTGTGGTTTGTTTTTTTTTTAGCCCAAGGTATATTTTAAGCCCAAGGTATATTTAAGCCCAAGCCCCTTTTTAGCCCAAGGTATATTTTAAATGAATCTATGGGACAATATCTAAATTTGGTCAGGACGGATTTTCGAATTTCGCTTTCGTTTTTGCGTCACGTGACTTCAAAGTTTGCAAAAACTGCCCTACCTTCAGGAGGCTATATATTCTCTACTGGGCATGGTAAAAGTCAGTGAATGGTGTCATTGCATAGCAGCTGACCTTGTCTTTCATGTCCATTTGAAAGAATACCGATATCTTCAAATACGTACACGTCACGTGACTTTGAATTTTGCGAAACTGCTTCATGTAGTTGCAAAATGACGATTTTCAAAATCTATCTCCTCCTACATTTCTTAAGTTATCTTGAATTTGATTGTGGCATATGAATCTATGGGACAATATCTAGATTTGGTCAGGCCGGATTTTCGATATTCACTTTCGTTTTCGCGTCACGTGACTTCAAAGTTGGCCAAAATCCCTCCTGACCCGAGAACACTACACCCTAGTAACAGGAACTCATGCTTGTAAAGGTCGTTCTCGTGCTTGGTATTCGTTAACTCTCGGTTTGTGACTCCTATTATATAATCTGCCTGCCTGCCCGCCCGCGGCCCGCCTGCCTGCCCATAGCATAGCTTTTTAGGTACCCCCACTCATAGCCGAATGTCCCCACCAAATCAGCAAATCGCCATAGGCCGAGGTCATAGAAGCTATCAGTATCGAAAAATATCGGATGGCATATCGTTATGTGTTTAATATACGTCAAAGTGCTGGAAAACAATAGAGAGATCTCCATTGTTTTCCAGCACTTTGATATACGCCATCCTTATTTTGACTCGAATATTGATCGGCAGCCGACACGACGGGACAGGTGTCCAGTCATATGAAGTTTTTACGGTGTTGTTGTGTTTTTGATATTTCCGGTGTTTAGCACTGCTTCGTCAAATAATCGCCATGTGCGATTGCGATATTTCCGGTTTCCTTCCGCGTTTATCTTATGTCGTACACATATAAACATTTTTCCTGCATATAGTGCACAGTCATCGGTTGTCTTAGTCATTGGTTGGTCCAGTGGAGTCCACTGGAATATTCTGAACTGAACGAAGAGAACTGTGAGTAGGGAAAGAATACTGGTTCTGGCTCACTTTTCCCCATGTAAATGAATGGGGGATTTTCAGCCATGAAATTTTTCTTTTTTTCCCCCTAAAAAAATAAATCCCCTTTTTAGCCCAAGGTATATTTATTTGTCTCCCCTTTTAACCTAGGGGCTCTCTATTCAAATAACCCATGCAACAAGATAAAGATTTGTTAAAGGTGATTCTAAAGAAATATCTGAAACGTCTAAGCCCCGGGACACTCTTTATCAAATAACCCATACAACAAGATAAAGATTTGTTAAAGGTGATTCTAAAGAAATATCTGAAACGTCTAAGCCTCGGGGCACTCTTTATCAAATAACCGATGCATATTGTTTAGCTCACTCATTGAACCTATAAACATTTGTTCATTCTCAAATTCCTTCAATAGTTTAATTTTCTTTGCACAATAATCCCCATCTAAAATATTGAAAAACAAAACATTTGAATCTTTATATTTTTTAAGATACCCCTTTTGTGCCATGACGAAATGATAAACTTCTCTTAATGATCTCATCTGGCCACCTCCTGAGTTGCATATCATTTTGATGTTGTAGTAAATTATTTTTCCATTGTTCAATTGATAACCATCAAATTTCAGTCCATTCAAACATATTTATTATTTTCTTTACATCCTCTAACTTATTGGTTTTTAAATTGATTCGCATATTTGTTTTATTTACCTTTGTTTTAGATTTTTTTTCAAAAAGACTTATTTGATATTTTTCACATTCATTAAGTTTTCCATTTATATACCAAGACTGAGATTTTCTCCACTCTTTAGTTTGACTAATACTTGGTTCGACCATTTATATATTGTGAAAAACGCGGCGGTAGCCCTTAAAAACCCGAACCCATCTTCCCATCGTTAAAACTTGTGTCCATATGGAACACAATCTATTCTATTCACTCTATCATACAATACCCATATGGAACACAATCTATTTTATACACTCTATCATACAATATCCATATGGAACACAATCTATTCCATTATCTAAAATAAATCTCTTATCATCAAAGGCTCCTAATGCCTTTTTATTTACTTCTTCACTATATATCTTATGTTTATAACTTCTTATTGTATTCATTTTCCTATATTCTTCTTTCTTATTCAAACAATTATAATAATTTCTAAAAGTTATTGATTTCTTTATTACATATTTCTTTATTCCCTTTAACCTTTTATCAATCTGATCACCATACTTATAAGCATATGCCTTTGCTCTCAATCCAATAAACTCACTCATTACTTTTCCACCCAACTCATCCTTAAACTTGCCAATAACCTTTTCATTCTTTTTTGAAAATAACTCACTCTTCTTACTAAAATTACTTGTATCATATACTCCAATGTTTTTCTTCATATCTTTATAAACATCGTCAGTTTTTATATCTAGAATAAAACTATCAGTGTCCATATACAACAATGAAGCATTTTCACCATACTCTTTCTTTAAATCATTATACAAATAATCATACATCAATATCTTTGATAAATCAAGAACTGCTGTTCCAATATAAATTGGTTTATCCATGACAATACTTTCCTTTTTCATATGAATAGCAGAAAAGTTCTCTGAAAAAACCTCTTCTCTCTCAAAACTTGGTTTATTTATCAATCTAGAAGCTTCTTTCCAAGATGTTGCAAATCTAATGTTTTGCCTGTTTCTAACATTCTCCATTGTCTTTCCAAAGACAGCATTATTCATCAATTTATAGAATTCCCCTTCAAATTTTACTTTTGTATTTGTTCTCATATCTGTATTGAATTTAATATACTTTTTCATCCAAGGACTTTGTTTAAATTTTAAAACTCTATGAATTTTAGCTACTCTCAACCCAGCAGATAAATATTGTCTCAAGTTCCTTTGATGCAAAACATATCCCTCTTTATCATAGAATGTTGTTAATAACTTTTCTGTTGATTTGCCTTTAATATTAAAACTTTTATGATAATCACTGAACCATTCTTTCTTTGGGGTTTCTTTCTCACATGCAAAAGGAAGGTCTTTATGCTTATTATGAAGATCACTCGGGTACTTCAAATCAACTTCAAAATAATAACCTTCTTCTTTGTCATTCAATTTCTCTTGAGAAGAAATAACAATATTCATCAAAGCCTTTTCATAATCCTTTTCTTCCACCCACTCTAATTTACCATAAGGCAGAGATTGAGACATTGCCCATCCATACAAATTATTAGCATCAAAGTACATCAAATAATTACTATCTTTTTCACTCATAATTTGGAAGATATTTATTATTTGCTTTAGCATATCTTTTTGAACATATTTATGATATTCCACCTCTCTTAGACTTCTCAATCATCAAAAGCATATCTACATCACTGACTAAATCTATATCTTGTTTTGTCATTTTCAACATTGCACTCCAAGCTAAACCAGGAGCTGTGAAATAGTGGGCAGGATCTAATCCATAACAATTTTTATTATGACAGAGTGATGTAAAAGCTTCAAACACATCAGCTGACAATAAAACATCTGTTTTTAGATATAAATCATGATATTCTCCAAGGTTCTTTATCTTAAATATTTTCCAAATTTCTTGTGCGTGTTTATATTCCTTATCACTTATCTCTTCTTCATAAAGGTTATTATAGAAACTTTCTTTTGAAGGAAGTTGTGTTTCTTTAAATCTCATAAATGAATCCATATAACCATAAGGATAAATTCCCTTACTTGTAAGAATTTTCTCTTTACTTTGAATTTCATTCCTTGTTTCAATTTCCTCTCTAGTTAGAATTCCCTCTTTAATCAGAATTTCATCTATAATCAGAATTTCCTCTTTAGTTAGAATGTCATTCTTTGTTCGAATTTTCTGTATAATTAGAATTTCATCTTCAGTAAGAATTTCTTCATTCATTTCCTCATTAATTAGAATTTCCTCTTTACTTTGAATTCTCTCTTTAATCTGAATTTCCTCTTTAGTTAGAATTTCCTCTTTTGGAAAGAATGAATTAAGATTTGGAAAAGAGCCCGTGGAGCTTAGATTTGATGCGAGGTTGGCTAGTGGTGTTCCCATAAACTTGGAAGAATCAAGAAACCTTATACGAGTTATAGGTTTTGTGAATATCATTTTTGAAAATGAAATATACTTTTGACTTGTGTTTGTTATGGCAGAAATATTCCCTGGTGTTTTTGAAAGTTCATTTATAAATAGATGTGTATCATAGTTGGCACTGTTGTGAAGAAAGACTGGAATAAAAGAAGGTAATTTATAATTAAGATTACAACAGGAATGAGCGGGACCTCTATATTTACCAGTAAGATGACAATGATCCCTAACTTTAGACTCCTCAATTTCCTCCTCACAAATATGACAGATATTGTTCTTTCTAAATTCTAATTTTTCTTCTATGGTTAATTTCATCGGTTCATTTGTTTCTTTCATTAATTTAGTTAGTCTTATACAATCCTTTTCTAATCATTTTACAAACTCTTGTGAAGCATTTTTTCCACTATACTGTTCAAGTTTATTATACTTTTCTCCAACAGATGATTTGATATAATAACAGAAACCACAAGGAATATGTTTTTGATATTTATTTGTATATGGTTCTTTTGGATTAGGAGAAGCAGGATTTATCTTTTTAAGGATACATTCAAAATCAGCGTATATCACAAATGGGTGCATGATAGATTTATTATAATCTTCAAAATTAATCTTTTCACCAGGTTTAGGCATTGTAATTACAGCTGATTTATGATTACTACAATATTTTGAATGTTGTTCTAATCGTTCTTTTGTATGAAATGAATTAAGACATCGCTTACAAGGATATATTTTGTTTGCTGTTCTGAATACCTGAGAAGAGATTAATCTTGATAAATTATTGATGTATGTGTAATGTGAATTCTTTCCAACACTAAAATATAAAAGATCAATGTGTGTTTCTTCATTTTTATAGTTGTTTGAAATTTTTAATATTTGAACTTTGTTTGTATCCGTTAATCCATATACATTAATAGAAAGATTATTCTTTTTCTCAAATTTAGGAATATCTGTTAGTGGCATTGGGAAATTAAAATCTTTAATGTCCAAGGTATTCTCATATTTCATATATTGTTTTACTCTTTCTGAATTACATTTTGGTGGATGTAAGTGAGCAAGAACAGACCAGAGAAAACATTTATTATCATTATTCTTAATATTAACAACTGCCTTCTTTCGTTTTATTTCTTTTGGTAATTCAATATAAGAAGAAGCTTTAAGAGGGTTTGATTTTAAAATGTGTATATCTAAAAAGATGATTTTTTTAATATTGAATCCACTTCCTACCACTGTATTATCAACATCCTCCTCTTGTCTTGATAGTTCATCATAAACCCCACTATTCAAAAAATCTTGAAATGATGTTATAAAATGAAGATCTGTCCTCATATAAGGAGTTTGTTCTTCATCTTGTCTTTTCATATTCATTTTCACTCCCATATAAAACTTTAAAGTTTTCATTTCTTTTAATGTCTTTTTAATAAATTTTTCAACATCAGGTTTCACTATTTCAATTGATTCAACTATTGATGATGGACCGGGTTCTCCAAATTGAAAAATCCTTATTTTTATATGCCCTTTAAATGCCCCATCAGTGTTTTCAATATAATAGTCTCCCTTTACTTTAAACTCATTTTTCTTGTGTTTTTGTGATTGAAGATGTCTATTATAACTACTCTTCAAAACATCCTTTGAGCAGGTATCACAATGTTTTCTTTCCAACTCAAGAGGGGATATTTTGTGAAATAGATTAAATGTGTGTTTGTTGGTTCGGAGGTGTTTTCTATAATGTTTATATTCGTGATTACAAACATCGCAGTATGTTGTATTCACCATATTTATATAATAAAACTTTGCTTAAACTAAAATTTTCTTGATGAAAATTTCGTTTATTTTACAGGTGAATCTGTGCTTAAACTAAAATTTTCTTGATGAAAATTTCGTTTATTTTACAGGTGAATCTGTGCTTAAACTAAAATTTTCTTGGTGAAAATTTCGTTTATTTTACAGGTGAATCTGTGCTTAAACTAAAATTTTCTTGATGAAAATTGTTTATTTTACAGGTGAATCTGTGCTTAAACTAAAATTTTCTTGATGAAAATTTCGTTTATTTTACAGGTGAATCTGTGCTTAAAACCATTTTATCCTCCAACTTTTTCACTTAATAAATACAATGTTTCAAGACACAAAAGACAAGTTTCAATCAATCTCTTCATTTGTTAAAGATGCTGAGAAATATGTCAAGGATGTAAAATTGAACAAAGATAAATATAACAACTATTGGATAAAAACAATTATGGTGGATATGATGAGTTCTTCAATTTACTTCAGTGGAAGGGCTTTTAGTATACCTGGAAGAACATCAATGAAGGTATCTCTAACAAAAGTTTCTCCTCTCCTTCTGGCAATATATTCAAAACTAGAAAAAGCAATGAAACAAGAAAAGGTATCAAAAAATAAAAACCTTATGGATGAAGCTTTAGAAAGAAAAGATAAGACCATCTGTAATATGCAAGGAGAAATTTGTATTTTTTTCAACAACCCTAAAGATATAAATCCTGATGAAATAAAGGATGTTAATATATCAGGTGAAATGACATTTCGTTCAATTGTAGTTAAGGATCATTTTAAAATTACTTTTAATATAAAAAATGTAGCAGTTGAATCTGTTGATGAAAAAAAATGTATATCGATATCGATGGTAATGTTTTTTCTACTAATTAAATGAGTCAATATTCAACTGAAGATTTTGAAGATTATGAGAGTGATTATGATACCGAGAGTTTGCATTCAAACGATAGTTATGGCACCGAGAGTTGGTGTTCAAATGATAGTTATGAAAGTATAGATGATTCTGAAAGTATCGAAGATGATATCGAAGATGAATTTCAGTTTAAGTAAAGTTTTACTTTATAAATATGAATAGTTTACTCGATTTTGAGCCTCTTGAATTCCATGATTCTCCATATGACAAATTTGAGAATTGTCCTGCGTGTGAAAGACGGGGATTAAACACAGAGTCAAAAGCCTATAAACAATGTATATTCTGTGATTATCTTCTAATTAATGATAATCAAAAATATAAAAAGGAAAATAATTCTTTTAGATTTACACCAAAAATGAATTACTTTACAAGATTGATTAGAGAAATGAATGTAAAGTACGAGGGTGATAACACACCTTTCCTTACAAGGGAAGAAACTGAACGTATTAGAGAAATGTTCAAAGGATTGTTGTTATATATTATTCATGGATGTGATTTTCAGGGAAATATCAACACAAGATATTGCATAAATAAAATAATGGATTATCTTGAAATTAAACCTGAACTTAGGATAAAATATAGAATTTCGAAAAAAGCCAATAATAAATTAAATAACCTGTTTTCCAAATATATAAATGAATGATTTTTTACCCATTTGGGAAAATAAGATAAAATTTGACAACCATAAAAATCTCCCAAATTCATTAAGATGCCTCATAGTTGGTTCAAGTGGATGTGGAAAAACCTGCTGACTTTTAAAGATGCTCCTCACTCCCAACTTTTTAGATTATGACAATTTAATAATTTTCACAAAGTCGAGTTTTCAACCAGAGTATCAACTACTCTCACAAGGTTTTAATGCTGGTCTTCAAAAAGAAGATATAATTGGTTTATTTAAACTTCAAAAAAACCTAAATGATTTTAACATTGAAGATATAATACAACTATTTTGTGATACACAAAGATGTAAAAAGAAATCAAAACCGATAACTTGTATTCTGAGTGATAATACGGATGATATACCGTCTCCCCAAGATTTGGATAAATCCAAAAAGAACCTCGTTATCTTTGATGATTGTGTTAATGAGAGAAACCAAACGGTAATGGACAGCTACTACACAAGAGGGAGACATTCTTCTTGTAATTGTATTTATCTTAGTCAATCGTACTTTCAGCTTCCTCGTCGTTCCATCAGAAACAATGCTAATACTTTTATTTTATTCAAGTTAAATTCAATAGATATAAACAATTTTTGGAGAGACAATTGTTCTACATTATGTAGTAAAACGGAATTTGGGGATTACATGAAACACACGACTGAAAAATATAAATATATTGTTGTGAAACAAGATGAGATATTAAATGATATTTTTCAATCAATAAATGGATGCGAAAGAAAGAGCAAGAAGATTTAGGGAACATCAAGAGTTGGTTTCAAAAGTTGTAAAACAGCAGGAAGACATAAAGAAGAAACGCAGACAGAAACTAACGGGTGAAGAAGCATTTGAAAGAAAACAAGAGAAATTTTTTAAACCACTTTTAAAAACTTCCCAACAAAAATGAAAGATGTTTCCACAGTTCCCACAGTAGAATATACTCCTAAAAAACTCCAAATGTTAAAAGATTTCAGTCAAATGACGGAGGAAGAATTAGAGCATATTGGAGAATTAGAATATCATGATGAAGAATTATTTCAACAACTGGAAGAGATTAATCAACCCCCTGATTATATTGTGAATGCTGTTCAAAACAATGAATATTCAGCGGATTCAAAAACCAAAGCAGGACTCATTCCAACAGGACAATCAGCAATATTTCATCTTGTTCAAGAAAAGGTATTGATATTTAATGATGAATTAAGGTTCTTAGGTTCTGCTCAACCCCCTGTTAAACCAACTCCGAGATTAATGTTTCTTCTCACAAAAGATGGAAGACAAGGTTCAACTGTGAGGGATGAATCAAAGTATATTGATAAACCATTGGATATGGAAAATAATGATGATAGAGTATATATTGATCTGCTGAACACTCTAAATTATAAGGTTATTCTTTCTGGGAAAAGTAGGAAGAATGAGAAGGAGAAACACATTATTCAGGCTTTAAGTATCCTTGGTTCAGGTGTTAGTTTTCTTCCAAATGACCCATCGCAATTAGTTAATAGACTGTTATTGTTGTTAGGCAGTAAGAAGGCTGGAAATAATTGTTTTAATGAAGCATCAGCCATTTTAGACCAGTTGATGAACATGAAAATAATTAATAAATATCAATATAAAGACATTTTATCTCATATTAAATAAGATGAGAAGCACAATCCTTAGTTTCAATTTCACAACAAGCGACCACACATCTTCATTCCCATACCCACTACAACTTGACACAACAAAAGAATATGAGGCATCTTTATTGTCCATGGAAACTTATAATACCTTATTTAATATAACCGAGAAAAATGACAAGTTTAGTTATAATCCAGGAAGTGGATACAAAACGATAACAGTCTCACCCGGAGCATATGAGATTTCTCAAATATCTTCCGAAATTGCTCGTCTTATGAAAGAACAGGGTGATGAACCAAAAAATATTGTTATAAACATTCAAAAACATACTTCAAAATCAACGATTAAAGTTAAAAATAACTACAAGGTTGATTTCACAATTGATAATTCATTTAGAGAGTTATTGGGTTTCTCCTCAAAAAAGATTGAAACTAATGGGATGTTTTACAGTGATAATGTCATTCAAATATCCTCAGGAATAAATTCAGTGTTAATTCACTGTGATTTGATTGATGGTGCTTATAATGATGGAAAAAAAAAACAAATACAATATTTTCATTCAGCGTTGTTGTGCATACTCAGTTGTGCATACTCAACCCCAATTGGTTATAAATTCAATATGGAACCTAAAAATTTGGTTTATCTCCCTGTGTCAGGAAAAACCATACACAGAGTAAATTTTAGGATAACCGACCAAGATAATTGTGTGATTTCTTTTAATGGAGAAGTTATATCTATCAGAATTCACCTACGTGAAGTTTTCCAATAAATAAATACGATGGTTATTGTGAGGAAACACGAGTTGGGAAAATATAAAATAATTACAGGGGATGGGATGTTCCTTTCCCCATACTACAAGGGTGAAGGTATGTATCTTGGTAGAGGATACTATAAACCTAAGAGACAAAGGGGTGTTGGGCATCAATTTAGAGGAGATGGGATAATTGATACTCTCATGGGTATTGGTTCAACTATTCTTAAACATAAAGATCTAATTGGTTCAACTGCTTCTGCTGTGGGAAATGTAGCAGGTGCTGTAAAGAGTATAAAAGATGCCCAGAAGGAATCTCATAAATTACAAGCAATAAAAGAAATTAAGAAAGGCAAAACTCAGTTGTCCCCCCAAGAACGACAGAAAATAATTCAAAAGTTTTAACATCTTTTTTTCCTAAATAAATACAAGTATGGAAGCAATTGATAGTATCTATGATTTGGATGATACTATTATTATCTCAAACTCCACTAAAAAAGAAGATTACTTCAAGGTAAATGCAATAACTGGAACAGACTGGAATACAAATGGTACAAAAAGTTTTGAAATAAATAATCAACAAACCTATTTGAATCTCTCCGAAAGTTTCTTGTTGTGTAAATTTAAATTCACTAAAGCTGGGAATAACACAAACGCTACACTTGTAAATGATTTCTTCTGGAAAATGTTTGATAGTGTGCGTTTGTATATCGGAACACAAGAAGTTGAAGCGGTTGATTATGTCTCTGCTGTATCTGAAATGATAAAATTTACACTCTATACATTCAGTGATAGAATGGGAAAGGGGTCTGTCGAAGGTTTTATTCCTGATATGTCAACGGGAACAAACACAGACCCTGGATATACTCAAAGGAAAGGAATGTATAATGATGATACAAAAGCAGAAAATAGTTTTACTGTGGCAGTTCCTCTTAAAGGTATATTTGGATTTTGTGATCATGATAAAGTTCTGTATTGTCTTAAAATTAGATTTCAACTACAAAGGAATGATAATGAAAATCGATTGCTTTTTGGTGTTGCTAGTGCTTTTGGTGATCAGAATAAATTTGTAATTGAGGAGATGAGTTGGTATATCAGTGAATATACTCCTAATCTTAAAACAGAAGAGATGTTGAATCGAAGACTTAACTCAAAGAAACCACTCAGTGTGTCATACCTCAAAAGAAGATGTCAACACGTTAAACTCAATCAAACTACTTACACGTGGAATTTGGGTGTTCTGGAAGGAAAGCCACGATATCTGTGGATCATTTTTAAAAAGCCAGATGGTGATACTGCGACTGATAAGAATAATGCATTGAGTGATAATGCTAAGGTGAAACAACTTCGCGTTTCTCCAGATGGAACATTTTACCCACGAGATAGATTGGAAATTAATTGGGAAAAAAATGATTTTGCTGAAGCATACAAGTCTTACCAAAAGGTGTGTGAAAGTAATGGAAATAAAGAACCTATTTTGGATATGACAGCATTTAAAAGTTTGTATACAATCTATGCGTTTGACCTGAGCGCTCAAAAGGAAACTATAAAGTCTAATCGAGTGGATACTTCCCTATACATTGAAAGAGGAGAGAGTGAAGAAGTTGATACATATTGTTTGCTTTTGGAAGAAACAGAATTGCAGATTAATACAGATAATGGTGTGATGATTAGTCTCACATAATTTTTTGTTAAATAAATGAGTGGCAAAGTACCAACTGGGGTATATGTTAATCAAATCAATCTTCATAAACTATCATCTTGTGTTCAAAATCAAAAGCCTTGTACGATTAACGTTAATACAATTCAGAGAAAAGGAGCAGTAAGAATTGATGTTTTTCTCACAAGAGAACAGGTTAAAATCTTGAATGACACTGGCTCACTTAAAATTAAAATGACAGAACCAATGTTGAAAAAATATTCAATAAGAGAGACGAGTGGAGGATTTCTCCCATTTCTAATTCCTTTATTTGCTGGTTTAAGTGCGGTTGGAGCATTGACGGGTGGTATTTCAACAGCGGTGAAAACTGCCAACGAAAGGAAGGCTCAACTCCAGGCTCAAAAAGAATTGGAAAGACATAACAAAGAGTTGGAGAAACAAATTAGTGGAAGTGGTGTAATTGTAGATTTTGCTGAAAAACTTGAAGGTCTGCCTGATAAAGCGAGATTGTTAGTTGGAGATATGCTTTCTTCTATAGCACAAGCAGGTGTAAAATTAATGAAAAGAGGTAATGGATTATATCTTTCTAATAAATAAATGAGCATTGATGAGTGGTTGAAAGAATTTGGAAAGAATACAACATCAAATTTACAACTTGTCAAATATTGTAAGAAATTAAAAATTCATAATGTGGTTATTTGTATGAGAGATGAATTAACAAATGTGCCGAAACATACAAAGAATATTATTATGAACTTAGAAGATAATAATGGGAACGGTTCTCATTGGGTTTGTATTTTTAATAGTCAAGACAAATATTATTTTGATAGTTTTGGTCTTCCGCCACCTGTTGAAGTCATAAAATTCTTACAGAATGGTGTTTATCAAACATTTCAAGTCCAAGAATTAAATTCCAAGTGTTGTGGTCAATTATGCCTATATGTGTTATTTCAACTCAACAAAAATAAAAAATTTTATGATATTATTTTTAATCTAATATAAATGACTTATGTTGGTAAAGATGGTTCTATCTTTGGTGTATCTCAATTTTAGATATCTGGATATTGATTTATCAAATTATTACACAAAGGCACAGGCTGAACGACATAAATATAATATAACCAAAAATATTAACATGAAAAATGCTTATAAATTAAAAAATTATCCAACCCCAACTGAAGCGAATGACTTGGTGAGATCAAGTGATTTATCACAATATATATACTTAAATAAAACGGCTGTGTATTCCAAAGATACAGAAGTGTTGATATTATCTCCAGGTCATACAGAATTCACAGTTCGAATTAAAATAAATTTTTATAAAGAAGGGCGTATCGTTTGTATGAGAATAGAACAATGGGGGTATGATATGAATGATTTTGGGTATAATTGGTCATTTAAAATTAACCTCGAAGACCTGGAACAATTAAATCAGTCTCGTAAGGAAGAATATTATCCACTTGGTATCGAGAATGAGTTTTGTGGGGCCACGATTAGTAAACAACAAATAAAAGAATTTAATAAGGATAAATATAATAATGGTTTTGCCCTTGTTTATCTCATGAAAACAGAAAAAACAGCATTATATATAATAAGTAAGGAAATACAAAATGATTTAACTATGGGAAGATGGGGAGGTGTTTCATGCCATAATATTATTCTAACATATATTTCTAATACATAAATGACAGCAAGAAGGCTTCAAGAAAATTATCATTTCTGTGTCCAAGCATACCTTCAAGAAAAGGGTATTCGGTATTTTAATAAATATGTTCTACAACATAAGAATGAGGTATTTTCAATAAAAGATTGGCATTATGCTGATGTTGATAAACCGACAACTTTAGATTTAATTAGAATGTTAAATAATGAAAAAATTATAAAGTTAAGAAAAGGTAAGGCTCTTTTAGAAATTCAAAAGAAATTTTCTTGGTTTCCTGTTGTAAAAAAAATTATTTTGGATACAGGAATAACAAGAAATCCTGATGAATATATGTATAATATTCTATGGGGTGTAAGCGATTCAGGGATAGTAAGGGATGAGGAAGGAGTTGAAGAAGAGAGGGAAGAGGAGGAAAAGGAGAAGAGGGAGAAGAAAGAGAAGGAGGAAAAAGAGAAGAGAGAGAAGGAGGAGAGGGAGAAGAGAGAGAGAGGGAGGAAAGAGAGAAGAGAGAGAGAGAGGGAGGAGAGGGAGAAGAAAGAGAAGGAGAGGGAGAAGAAAGAGAAGGAGAGGGAGAAGAAAGAGAAGGAGAGGGAGAAGAAAGAGAAGGAGGAAAAAGAGAAGAGAGAGAAGGAGGAGAGGGAGGAAAGAGCGAGACAAAATAAATATCAAAATATGGAAACCAGTGAGATTAAAAAAATATTAGGGGTATTACAGAAAATAACTCAACCCACCGAGGAGGAAAACAAAGAATTGATAAGTCTATTTACAATACTTTCAACAAGACTATTGACATCGAGAAGACATGTATTTTAATTCAAGTTTTTCATTTTTTTTTTTTTCTTAAATAAATGGGAGAGAGTGAAGGCATTTCTAAGGATTCTTTATGTTTTAAAAATTAAGATTCAAATGTGCATGTTGGAAACTAAAAAGGTTTTTGCACTCTGCAGGAATTTTTCTCATAAATAAATGAGTTGTTGTCTCAAATGTAAAAAGAAAACTAATACTAAAAATATTTCATATATTAAAAGTAAAAATAACAGGGTTATACAAAAAGGTATATGTTCGGTGTGTGGTTCAAAAAAAAATCAATTTATCTCCCAACAAACTAGGAGGAGATATACAAAAGTTTTTATCAGGAAGTAAATTTACAACTACTGGAATACCAGGGGAATTACATCTTCTAGGGTATTCTTTCTGTGGCCCAGGCACAAACTTGGATAAAAGATTAGATGAGGCAGACAATCCTAAATCCTGGAGTAAGCCTATCAATAGAGTTGATGAAATGTGCATGAGACACGATATTGATTATGGGAATACCACAACGTTGGAAGAAAAGCATGAAGCCGATAGAGAAATGTTGTATAATTTGTCTCTGATACAAAATCCAACCTTGAGAGAAAAAGTTGATCGGTTCATTGTGAAGAAGATGATCAGTGCTAAATTGAAACTTGGTCTTGGAAATTCAAAAAACTTATAGGCTCTAATGATGTTATTAAGACTGAAGAGCAATTAGCTGATGAATTACATAAACCAATATTCACAAAGTTTCAGAGAAGGAAAGTTTATTCCAAGGAAGTAGATTATATCTGGTCTGCTGATTTGATTGAACTCAATAATGATAAGGGGTACAAGTATGCTTTAACCGTTATTGATTTGAGGAGTAGATATGCGTGGGTTGTACCATTAAAAAACAAAACAGGTAATACTCTTATGTTAGCCTTCCAACAGATATTTAATAAAAGTAAGAGAAAACCTAAAAAATTGTGGACTGATGAGGGTAGGGAGTTTTATAATAAGACATTTATGAATTTTCTAAAAAATAACAGTATTACATTATACAGTACCTTTAATGAAGGGAAGGCAGTTGTTGTTGAATGTTTTAATCGTACCTTAAAAGAGAGACTATATAAAAAATTCACACAACTCGGTTCACAGCAATGGTCATCTTTTATTCAGGATATTGTGGATAAGTATAATGACACGATTCACACGTCAACAAATATGAAGCCATCAGAAACATTTACAAAATTAAAATATGAAAAAGAGATTAATGTCAGAAAACCTAAGTTCAAAGTTGGTGATATCGTAAGAATATATAGGTGGAAATCTCATTTTGAAAAGGGTTTTACTAAACGATGGACGAAAGAACTTTTTAAAATTGTTGATGTAATAGATACGGTTCCTTGGACTTATAAGATATATGATTTGGAAGGGGAAGAGATTTTAGGTTCATTTTATTCACAGGAATTACAAAAGACAAAACTAAGCAGATAATACCCATGGGAGCAATGGGTTGCCCCTTCACTCCCTCCTACTATACACCTTTGTGGACACGAGAGGGCCAAGTCCGAGGTGTATAACAGTATATAATGTGTGTGCAATGGGAGCAATGGGTTGGCGCTTCACTCCCTCCTACTATACACCATTGTGGACACTCGAGGGCCAAGTCCGAGGTGTATAACAGTATATAATGTGTGTCAAGGGGTGGACGTTCTTAGATCTGTGAACCCCAAATACAGAATCCTCAACTGAATAGTCAAGGCTTAACTTTGTTTGTTGGTGTGTATGTGTATGTGTATGTGTATGTGTATGTGTATGTGTATGTGTATGTGTATGTGTATGTGTCCCAACCCTCACATTCAAAATCTCAACCCCAACTCAATCCTCGCCCAACACAATGTCTTTTTCAAAATGAGATTTCCACCTATATATATATATTTTTTTTTTACGTTTTTTTTTTTTTTCTTCTTCCAATTCTGTCTTTTAAGGCTTTCAGGTTTGATGACGTAGAAAGGGGGAGTAAGCCTGCACTTTCTTCCCAGAACGAACAATGTATATTTTTTGTTTTTTTCTCTTCTTCCAATTCTGTCTTTTAAGGCTTTCAGGTTTGATGACGTAAAAAGGGGGAGTAAGCCTGCACTTTCTTCCCAGAACTTTCTTGATCTTGCTCCCATCAAGCACCATCCGACAAAGAACTACATCGATAGGTTTAGATCCCAAAGAGTGATAGCAACTCCAAAATATAAATAAATAAAATAATAATAATAATAATAAAAAAAATAAATAAAGAAATAAATAAAAGTCCCCAAAAAAGTTTCAAGTATCCAACATAAACCAAACTTTCCAAGTCTTCAAGGTATAACCACATTCCCGTTGAGTTTACAAGATATGTATCACATTGTGAGTTATCAATCCAGAACCCACATTTCAAGTATTCAAAGTAAAACCAACTTACAAAGTCTCTTAAGGATAACTCATTTACTGATTTTTTCAAAATTTGTGAGCCTCCAAGGTAGGCCCCATATTTAGAACCATCTTGGCAGAACCCTTTTCCTGAGTCTCCAAGGTAGTTATTTAAACCATCAAGGCAGAACTCATTTACTGATTTTTTCAAAATTTGTGAGTCTCCAAGGTAGGCCCCATATTTAGAACCATCTTGGCAGAACCCTTTTCCTGAGTCTCCAAGGTAGTTATTTAAACCATCAAGGCAGAACTCATTTACTGATTTTTTCAAAATTTGTGAGCCTCCAAGGTAGGCCCCATATTTAGAACCATCTTGGCAGAACCCTTTTCCTGAGTCTCCAAGGTAGTTATTTAAACCATCAAGGCAGAACTCATTTACTGATTTTTTCAAAAATTGTGAGTCTCCAAGGTAAAACTTGTATTCTGGCTCATCAAGGTATAACTTGTTCAGTGGGTATTGTCTTGATAACTCACAATGAGTACTATTGCTGTAAAACTCTTTTTCAGGATTTTGCTGGTCTCCAAGGTATAACTCTTTGGTTGGGTCATCAAGGACGAACTCGTTCTGTAGGTCTTGGTCGCTCATAAGGTCTTCAACCAAGCCAACAATTTCGCCCCAAGTTGTAGCAAAAGCAGTATTTTCATTTCGTATTTCAGACACAATTTCCTGTGAGAGAAAATAATAATGTATTAATTAAGTTATTTAATTATTAAACGAG
>NC_140961.1:69328461-69358461 GCF_056783735.1 Eptatretus burgeri | reverse complement strand
ATGTGGCTGTATTGAAACAGACGCGGAAGGCTCCTGTCCCATCGCAAATCGCATGTTTGTTTTTTGAGAACAAAAAATCGTGCAGAGGAGAAATTACATTGAGGAAAGCTACAGAACAAGGAAAGGAACGAGTTTGGCAAGTATTAGATGAACATATTTGTTTAGGCGATACAGTCAGCAGACCTATTGGAGAAGATAGCAGAACTGACTGATGAAGAACGGTCCGAAGATGCGTTGGTTTGGCATAAATCATGCTGTAGCAATTTCAGCATGGAAACTGGACTTGAAAGACTGCGTCAAAAATTATATTCAGATGCCATCAAAGCTGAAGGTTCAGCTTTGGAACAGGGCCAAGAATCATTGCAGCAATCAAGATCATCCTCGATGATGAACTGGGAACTATGTCTGTTCTGTCAGAACCCTGCAAAAACGGATGGTGTGCGAAATGTCTCGATTTGATATGGCAGTAAAATATGTCACTATGCGGGTTAGGTTGGCAGGAGTTGTCGGAGACCATTGTGCAGCGGAAGGCAAATATCACTTGGATTGCTAGGTGAGGTTTCAGCGAGCCAACGAGAAAGTCCAAGGAATGAACACTGAAAACATTGGGGCCAACTGCTTCAATGAGTTGTGCTCTAATATAGTACAAGGATTATTATCACAAGGACATGTCTATATGTCAGAAGTGTGGCACCAATATGAAAATACGTGCCACGTAAGTGGACATGTTATTCATCCAAAGTACCTATCAAGAAGACAGAGCTTTTATGATGATGTGAAGAACATCAATGGGCCAAGGTGTCGTCCTGTTCATCCACTGGACCTAACATCACCATTGCTGCTGTACCCTAGTTGCATGTACCCTTCCCTAGATCTATGCCTCATCACAATTCTATCTCGGAGGACAGTTACTTAGACTTCATTGGAGAGTTTCTGCTCTGACATGCGCTGTCAACTGTGGGACATTATATAGAAAGGTATATTTATTTCTAAATGATGTCCAACCATTTGAATTGGCCACAGGTGGACTCCAATCCATTTGTAGAGACATCTCAAGATTGGTCAAAGGAAATTGGATGCACCTGAGCTCAATTTGGAGTGTCATAGCAAGGGGTTGAATACTTATTGATGCAAGACATTTCAGCTTTTCATTCTTAATTAATTTGTAAACATTTGTAAAAATATGTTTTCATTTTGTCATTATGGGGTATTTTGTGTAGACCAGTGACAACATTTGAAAAAATTTAATACATTTTAAATTCAGGCTGTAACACAACAAAATGTGAAAAAGTCAAGCGGTGTGAATACTTTCTGAAGGCACTGTATGAGGCCAACTAGTCCATGAATTCACATTTTATAAACGCAATAAAGAGAATTAAGGAAACTTATTTTCTTCCCTGTTTTTGTACAAATTGATTTATCTTTTTTCTGCATATTCTTTTCCAACTATTACACTTTTTAATGGAACAACTATCCCTATTTGTTTTAGAATAGATATATAAAGCAATTTAAATTATTATTTTTTGGAATGATAATTGTGTTTAAAAATTTGTTGAAAGTAATTTTCGAATTTCCAGTCCACTCTTCTTTGTTATGCACCTCCAATCCTCCATCCATAAAATAAGGATTAATCTCCAGTGAAACAGAACGTTGCATCTGAGTTAAAAGAAGAATTGTTGAAGGAATATCACGTTTTTGAGAAGGGAGGTGAAGTGACAAGTTCATGGAGGAAGGAAAGAGTGAGGGAAAAAGAGTAGCTGGGTGTTATAATGAGCAAGGGGGTTAGGTTTTGTGTGAGTTGATTTGATGTATTGATTTTGTATGTAGAATGTAAACATAGAGATTTAACTTTATATAATTTATTTAATGCTTTTGCTGAACAAGACAATAACCAACATGTATTGTATGTACTAGCAGATACCCGTCTACGACGGATATGGGGAACAGGTCGGATCACAATACTCGGTTATGGTAGTTTCTTTGGATGTTTTGCGCCGCATTCAACAGATCAGTTCATATTGGTGGCGTGTCTGGGTGCCAATGGTCGTGTTTGAGACCGGTCGCTTTAGATTGTTGGCCTTGACACATAGTGCCGGATGAGTAACATGAACAATTTGACATATTCATCATTTCTGTATTACCTCCATCAACAGATTAACAACATGGCAGGATAAAAGTCATAAATGCTGAGTTGAACAAACGTCCTGAACTCATGGACTTAGTTAAATACCCGTCTGGGACCTGGCCGTCGGTTTTCCGCCGAACGCTGCTGATTGTGACATTATCGATTCCCTCTTTGAAAATTATATCGATATTCGATTTTTTGAATCTGCTATCACCTGTGTAACTACATGGAACACATAATGTGAAGATTTCGGAAGTATGAACAGAATATATTCGGAGAAAAGTGTTAGAAGTTTCAGTCTTACATCCATTATATTATGATGATTGTATTGCCTTTGCCTGGATCGAATATTCAGTGAATGAAAACTAACATCCAAGATTAAGCAAATTTCTTGAATCCTTTGCTAGCATTTATGCAAGCAGTCTTCTGAAAGCGTCGAATGTGAGGTTATTTTGGATTCCAGTACTGAAGGTGGTCGTCATTGATGAAATACCAGCCTGGACCAGATCTTAAATGAAAGTGATTACTGCTAAAATATCACCCATTGTTTCAAGATTGTGGTTGCAATAATTTATTTGCAGCGAAAGACACTTCTGCCCCCCAACCCCCCCCCCCAAAATAAATTTACAATTCGGGATTGTGACTGCTAACTCAGTAGAAAAGTGCTACGAGACCAGCCAGTTGCACACAGATTTGTGGTCTTGTGTACCATCTGGTCAACATTTGGTGAGACGTGTGATTCTACATTAGTATTACGCTTGCAAATGACAAGGGGAGGTGCGTGCCCCTTCTTCTGGTCACACTGGTATGTAAAGACAGTCTCCACCTTCAGTCGTGGTTGGAGAACAGAGAAGTTTGCGGCAGCAGAGAAGACCAGGTCAGATGAGTGGTGCCACAGAACAGGCTAGTTCAGGGAGAAGTGCAACGACATGCCACGTTTGAATGGAGCTCAAAGTCCGTTCGATGCCTCAAAGTCCGAAGCCGACCAAGGTGGACTTGGGAAATCCCACAACAAAGGAGTGGCCTTTCCTTCATCAGGTAGACCAAGAGGAAATGGTAATCGAGCTGTGTGGCAGAGTCAGGAGGTTGTGGTTAGGCCTGACCAGTGGCCAGGAGTATGTTGGCGCTGCGTTTTATCTCCTCTATGAACCTACATTTCTGCAGACAAAAATAAAATGTACGAGGTGTGTTCAAAAAGTATCCAACCTTAATTTTTCGTGCGTAAACAAATTAAGCTAGGGAGGCGTGGTTTAGTGCACGTATGTAGGCGATCCTAATTCGTATGCGTGAATATTTTCCCGCCTGCAGAAGCTGTCAGTCGCCGACAGACCGCCGATGAGTGAGGAAGTGTAAGTGAGCGCCGTCAGATTTTCGTTTTTGTCAAAATGACGGATCACTGTGGTCTCATCGCCAGTGATCACTGTGTTGAAGAAGTTGTGATCGCTGTTCACAGTCTCCAGCATGTCCTGTGCGATCTCCAAACGGAGTTGCTTCTGCTCGATCGTTAGCAGCTTTGGCACAAACTTCGCTGAGATTCTCCTTAAGCCCAAATCCTCAGTCACAATGGAATGAACGGATCCAATGCTGACGCCCACCTCGTCTGCAAGTTCTCTGATCGTGATTCGACGATTCTGCATCAGCAGGGTCCTTACTTGGTCAATGACGATCTCATTTCGGGATGTTGAGGGCCTACCAGAACGTGCTTCACTTTCCACTGATGTGCGACCATCTGTGAAGCGGTTGTACCACTGTTTTATCTGTGTGGTACCCATTACTTTGTTCCCGAAGGCCTGTTGAATCTTGTGGATCGTTTCCACTTGGGTATCGCCAAGCTTTACACAAAATTTGATGCAGTAGCATTGTTCAAGTTTTTCCGTCATTTTGTCAAAAACGAAAATCCGACGGCGCTCACTTACACTTCCTCACTCATCGGCGGTCTGTCGGCGACTGACAGCTTCTGCAGGCGGGAAAATATTCACGCATACGAATTAGGATCGCCTACATACGTGCACTAAACCACACCTCCCTAGCTTAATTTGTTTACGCACGAAAAATTAAGGTTGGATACTTTTTGAACACACCTCGTATATTTTAGATCAGAGAAACTGTAAGCTACTTTTCTCCCTCCCATCTCAAGCCAGTGTCATCAACGATTAGAAATTTAAGTTTCCTTCCACCAACTTCATCCCAGAAAAAGAAGGATCAAACATTTAAACAGGAGTTCCCATGTTAACTTTTGTGCTTTCTCCTCTCTATGGTGTCTGGTGTTTGTGTCTGCGTAGACAACGAGAAAGTCTGAATTCTTCTATTGGCAATTTTGGATTCAGGTGAAAGACTTGGTAGCTTAAAGGTTAGATTGTCTTCTCTGAGTCATTAGTTGGTGGTTTGAACCCTCACCAAGTCATACCAAAAATGGTGTGCGCTGCTTCCTTGCTTGAAGCTCAGCATTTAAAAGGATAGAGCATGGACAAACAACCATAGGTTAGTAACTATTGTGCCAGCTTGATGGGTATAAATGGCCTCCTCCTACTTTGAAGTTCTATTCTTTTTTTCTACATTTTGTTGTTAACTGTCATTGATTTGATTATTGATAATGAAAGCTTGCTTGTGTAGTTATTTCATGTATAACTAGAGTGGCACTTGGTGGAGCGCATACCTCCACCAGACTGAACAGTTTACATTTTGTATCTCACTGATAAACAGATCTGGATCCGGATCTGAACCAAAATCTAATCGGCTTGTTCTTGTCGTCTCTTTGAGCTGTCTGAAGCCATCCATAGCTCTTTGAGCTATCTTGTTTTAAAAATAGTTTTGATCACTATTTTCAATGATCACAAAAAAAAAAATCACTCAATGATGAAGAATTCCTTAAAGGATTCTCGGATCCGGATCCGGATCCGGATCTTCACCAAAACCTAATAAATTTGTTATTGGTCACACACCCAACCTCTCCACCAAATTACGTCCGAATCCATCATTAACTTTTTGAGATATCCTGCTGACAGACAAACAAACAAGAAAGATGTTGTGCATCGCAAGATACTTGCTAAATCCAAATAAACAATAGTTGCCATGGACACAGCAATTTGGAAAATTTGACCTATCAAGTGTTTTCCATGATGAAATGTTGTGCAGAACAAATTTAGTTGATACATTTTCTAATTGCTGCCTAAGAGGGGTTTTACATGTCTTTGATGGCATTGACCTAGACCTTTTACGAATTTTGACCAGATTTTATACACAAACTGTGTACCACACATGCATACAAATAAGCTGTGTAAGTTTCAATCTGACATTTTGAACAATTCCTGAGATTTGGCTATAATAAAATCACAAAAAAACCCATTTAATTATAATGGAGTGAAATTGTTGGCATGGACACTATTTTCTCTTTTTCATGTGAGGATTTTTCTATTCCACGTGGGACTTTTTCTATTCCACGTGGGACTTTTTCTATGTTATGTGGGACTTTTTCTATGTCACGTGAGACTTTTTCTATTCCACGAGGGACTTTTCCTATTCCATGTTGGACTATTTATATTCCATGTGGGACTTTTTATATTTTATGTCGGACTTCTTTTCCAAGTCAGACTTTTTCTATTCCATGTCAGATTTTTCTATTCCATGTGGGACTTTTTCTATTCCATCTGGAACTTTTTCTTCTTTTTCTATTCCATGTGGAACTTTTTCTATTTCATGTGGGACTTTTTCTAATCCATATGGAACTTTTCTATTCTTTGTGGGATTTTTTGATTCCATGTGGGACTTTTTATGTTTTATGTGGGACTTCTTATTTTCCATGTCAGACTTTTTCTGTTACACGGACTTTTTCTATTCCAGGAGGACTTTTTCTATTCCACGTGGGACTTTTTCTATTCCACGTTGGACATTTTCTATTCCACATGAGGCTTTTTCTATTCCATGTATGACTTTATATATCCCATGAGGGACTTTTTCTATTCCTCGTGGGATATTTTCTATTCCACTGGGGCTTTTTCTATTCCAAGTGTGACTTTTTCGATTCCAAGTGTGACTTTTTCTCTTAAACGTGGGACTTTTTCTTCGTCATGTAGGACTTTTTCTATTCCATGTGGGACTTTGTCTGTTCCATGTGGGACTTTTTCTATTCCACGTGGGACTTTTTCTATTCCACGTGGGACTTTTTCTATTCCACTTGGGGCTTTTTATATTCCATCTGGGGCTTTTTCTATTCCATCTGGGAATTTTTCTATTCCACCTGAGACTTTTTCTATTCCATGTGGGACTTTTTCTTTTCCACGTATGACTTTTTCTATTTCACCTGGCACTTTTTATATTCCACCTGGGACTTTTTCTATTCCATGTGGGACTTTTTCTATTCCACATAGGACTTTTTCTATTCAACAAGGGACTTTTTCTTTTCCATGTGTGACTTTTTCTATTCAACAAGGGACTTTTTCTATTCCATGTTGGACTTTTTCTATTCCACGTGGTACTTTTTCTGTTTCACGAGGGAGTTTTTCTCTTCCATGTGGGACTATTTCTCTTCCACATGAGACTTTTTCTATTCCACGATGGACTTTATCTATTCCAACTGGGACATTTTCTATTTCATGTGGGAATTTTTCTTTGTCATGTGGAACTTTTCTATTCCTCGTGGGACATTTTCTATTCCACATGGAACTTTTTCTATTCCATGTGGGACATTCCATGTGGGACTTTTTCTATTCAATGTAGGACTTTTTCTATTCCATGTGGGACTTTTTCTATTATATGCTGGACTTTTTCTTTTCCATATGGGACTTTTTCTCTTCCATGTGGGACTTTTTCTATTCCATGTGGGACTTTTTCTATTCCATGTGGGATTTTTTTTATTCCACGTGGGACTTTTTATTTTCCATGTGGGAATTTTTCAATTGCACCTGGGACTTTTTCTATTCCACCTGGGACTTTATATATTCCACGAGAGACTTTTTCTGTTCAATGTCGGACTTTTTCTATTCCATGTGGGACTTTTCCTATTCCATGTTGGACTATTTATATTCCACATGGGACTTTATCTATTCCACCTGGGGCTTTTTCTATTCCATCGGGGACTTTTCTATTCCACCTGGGACTTTTTCTATTCCATGTGGGACTTTTTCTTTTCCACCTATGACTTTTTCTATCTCACTTGGGACTTTTTCTATTCCACCTGGGACTTTTTCTATTCAACATGGGACTTTTCTTTTCCATGTGTGACTTTTTCTATGTCACGTGACTTTTTCTATTCCATGTGTGACCTTTTCTATTCCATGTGGGACTTTTTTCTATTCAACGTGGTATTTTTCTGTTCCACGTGGGACTTTTTCTCTTCCATGTGGGACTTTTTCTATTCCATGTGGGACTTTTTTTATTCCACGTGGGACTTTTTCTCTTCCATGTGGTACTTGTTCTGTTCCACGAGGGACTTTTTCTCTTCCGTGTGGGACTTTTTCTCTTCCACGTGAGACTTTTTCTATTCCACGAGGGACTTTTTCTCTTCCATGTGGGACTTTTTCTCTTCCACGTGAGACTTTTTCTATTCCACTTGGGACTTTTTCTATTCCAAGTGTGTGAATAGGCGAGTTATCACCAGAGCCATGAACCATGATGAGCAGAGCCTGACAAAAAAATGAAAGATAAATTTAATTAGTTATGCCCTCTTAGCTTGGTACAGAGGTGGTTTACCATTGGGGGGGGGGGCTTTTGGTTTGGACTGATAAACCTCAAGTGCTATTACAGAAGGCCCTCAGCAGAAGGTCTAATGGGGTTTATTGAGTCTAAGAGGGACTAAGGGTTGTAATGGAGTCTTATAGGGTCTACAAGATCTCAGGGTCTTTTAACAGGATCTTCGAGTAGAAAAGGTTTAAAATGAATTTAAATAACAGGTTGTTAGTTTCTTAGATTTAAAATGGTTTTAAACACAGAGTCATTGTATATAAATGTATATAAATGAAGTATATAAATGTATATAAATGAAGCAAAAACATGTGTATGGATTATGTGCATATACAATACATCATGGGTATATTCTTGGGATCATTCCAATTGCACTGGGCAATGGACTAACACCCAGGCCTAAGGCCTGAGGCCCAGGGGTGCCTCAAGAGTGGGGCAGGAGGAGTGACTACCCCTGGTCTATGACCTAATAGGGCCCCATAATTATTCCTTCAATTTTTTTGTTTCACATAATGATTATTTGTGATGATAAAACACCGGGAACAACTATATTTTGTGTCTTCCTCCAAGGCGCTGAGGGCAATTCCCTGGTATGAACAGTGACACCTTCCCTTGTAAAATAAACTACTGTGGGAACAATTTACAGAACGGCAATCATGGTAATGACGTAAATAAACACTGGAGTGCTGGCCACACCCCAACAGGATGAAATGGGTTAAACAAATCTGCATGTAGGAATTGGTGAATAAAACCCCAATTTCCTTAAACACAGTATGTGTTTCTGACAATGAAAATATGGAAACTTCCATATCAGTTGTCTTTGAAGAACTTTTTTTTTTATGAAGGGGGCCCTACCCTTAGTATTGTCCCAAGGCCCATTCTGTCTCTTGGCGGCCCTGCTGAGGCCTGCTAATCTGTGCTCTTCATGCAATGGCGGCGCATGATTTTATTGGGGTGGAGTCAGAGCAGCTGAACACTGATCCATGTATAATACGTATTTGATATTTTCTAAGTCTAAAAGAGCATAATTGTGTGAAAATTTGATGAAACGACCTGTAACCTGAACTTGCTCTGTAACATATCACAATAAAGCCATGTACCAAGTTTCAATTGAATATGTTAGAGGGTATGGTGGAAAAAGTCAGAAAAACCACAGGTGGGATCGACGGACGGACAGACGGACAGACGGACGGATGGGCAGGCGGAGAGCAAACCTATCGTTCCCTCCGGTAAAACCGGTAGGGGACTAATAACAGACCAGACCAACAAATACATTTGCGAATCTTCGATTTCACAAGTAACAAACAGACAGGGGTGAAAACAAAACCTCCGTTCACCTTTGCTGGTGGAGGTTATGATTACAAAGATTTTGTGACATACATTGGTAGTATTTTTGTAAACGTGTGTGTTTGTTTTAATTTTCTGTCACATTCATAGCAACCAAATGAACTTGATTGAATCACACCTCGGTCATTGGTAAGGACTCAAGCACACAATGATTTGAGATAGTCAATTGGTCTACCAGGACCAGAGTGAGACTGGATTGCGACAGTATTGCTGTATGTTTGTTTAAGTGTGCTGTATTACTTGTAAATTCCAAAAATCTGTTTTTATTGAAGTTTATCATCAATTTGACCAAGATGGTGAGAAAGGCTGGCGAGAATACAAATAAAAGGCAGATATTAACAAACAATTGGATTATAATCAATACGACTGATACACTTTTTAGCATTAAAAAGTATTTTTCATGGAATCTAATGAAAATATCATATCTCACAAGAAATGGAGATTATATTTTTGTACAGGTGATCACGTTAGCTGCATCATTGATATCCAATCACTCTGCAGATGCAGGTCCATAACCAGGGAGGAGGAGGGGGTGGGGAGTACGGGTGTGCGTCAAGTGCGTATGCACCCCCCCCCCCAAAAAAAATCACAAAGATCCCCATTTTTTAGAAGCATTCTTTTTAGTCAGATGAATTCGCACGAAAACAACAAGAAAGGAAAAAAAAAACGTCAATGTAGGCCTTCCTTAATCACGTCTGACTTGTAACCTGCACAATCCATGTAATCCTGTTGTACCTTGACTCTGTCTCCTTCTTGGTGACTGTGTTTCACTGAACGCTTGTGTTCATGTAAAAGCCAATCCCGTTCAAGTTTTTATGCTCTGGGCATGCATGATATTTGATGATGCCAGTCCAAAGCGTGCGGGGAAACGAATCACGCACAACCCTCGAAAACTGGAACTTGGAACGTTGCTGGAAGACAAAGTGAACGGTAACTACCTGCCTCACTATTTAAATTTTTTTTTGATAAAATCCTCTTATTATGCTGAAGAGGGCCTATGTTTACCTGTAAGAATGTAATGGGAAAATGATGCTTTTGATCATCCAATTCGTGTTCAATACATTGTTTGTCGTCTTTTCTTTTTCCCCTCTCATGATTATCGACCACAAGCATTTACTTCGAGGATAGCTCTCAATGATGAACTTTCTTGTAATATGATAAAAAGACAAGTACATTTCTGCAAATTTGTATATTCATAATTTTGTTCCCTTTTCTGGCATGATGTTTCCTATTACGAGTTACTTGGTGAATTAAACTTAAACTCGAACTTCTATCGGTATTCAGCAAGTTCAATTAATGAAATGGTATTTTATCTGCTGCCATGTTGATGCCATACTGACACATGGCCTGAAAACACCCCCAAAATGATAACCCATTGAGTTCTGTGTTTTCGACACATTCACTCTCTGTCGTAAAGCAATGCGGCACGCATCCCATCCCACAACGGGCATGATGGTGCGGCGCTATCATGCTCTTGTTGGTCCAACTTTTCAAAGCTTTGTACCCCCACATCGAAAATCCTTCGTACGGACCTGAGACGTCACCTCTTCAATGCCATATTATATCTTCTCTATTCTCAGGAAGGGCTCGAATGATTGCTTAGACTTAGAGGAAGGTGTACTTACTTAGCCTGGGTTTGAATGGTGACCAGACTATAAACTTCCAACTTGTTTTGCAGGCAGGATGAAGTATCAGTGTATGCGCTGTCCCTCAAATTGATTTTAAAATTGGCGTCCTGTCTAGCAGCATTGGTTGGTGGACGCTAAATATCCCATAATGTCATTTGCGAAGAATAGGCGAGTTATCACCGGAACCATGAACAAGTTCCAAATTCCTGCTCTGATTTATAAAGGGCACTGCCATCAGCCGCACAGCCGCTCCCCTGCAAGAAATGATGCAAATTATAATCAGTCACGTGCTGCACATGAGCAGTGATGACGTATTCTCAGGAACTGATTAATTTTTTTTTTAATAAATAAATACAACCTGCTAACTGTGTAACTATGTGTATTCGTGGCAATTTCCCTTTAAAATGCTTTTGACCCTTTTTCAGATTTTTGACCAATTAATTAAGTAGCAACAACCTGAGTCCATAATCCAGCTTCAACTGTATTTTTCCATTGCGACCAATATTCTATCATACCTATAATTTGGGCTAATTCTGCGAACGTTCAAACAAACAGACATTCGTGTAATATATGAGTCTACACCAGTGAAAAGAAACAGACAATATGATTATCATTGACGATTGGATGAGTGCGTAGTGGTGGTGGAGGCTCACACTCTTGACAGAGCATCGAGGTGTTCACCACAAAAAGTGGCGAGGACCTCAACCCTGAACAGATCACGACTCTGTCACAAGGTATGGAAATCTTCTGCTGAAAAATAATGACAATCAAACCCACACCAGTGAGGACAACACAATCATGATTTAACCATTCCACCATCAAGGCACTCATTGTGTGCATCGTGCTCTAAATAATGGTGGAGTAAGTTAAATCACGAATTTATAAATCAACCTTAATCAGCGTGTGCCGAGCTGCGTGAGCGAATTGATTTTGCGCACATCTCAGAGCGTTTTGGACCCCAGGGACGGCCTGGCAATCGGCTTAGGTTGAGCACAGACGCGGTAAGGAGAGAGACCCCTAGATTGTTTTTTTGTACGCGATCACTATGTCCATCATGGCAACACTTTGCTCCGATTTGTGGAGACTGTGAGAGACATTATAAAATGTAAAGGCTGTAAAATTTTGTTATTCATTGTAGGATGGAGTAATAATAATTAATAAAGAATATCTTTAAATTAATTATTTATCAAGTGAAGCAATGCTTGCTTGTGGTTACAAAGTTCTAAATAACTCAAATATTTTGTTCATATACCTTGTCAATATACCATATACATATGCCTGTTTACACTGTATGCTTGCAAGCCTGGTGTTGGCTCACGGTTAATATGCTTGGCTTCAGATCCTGGGGTCCTGAGTTTGAGTCCCTGCTAACCAATGAATTAACACCATGTGTGGTTGACTCGGCCTGTCATCTTTCCCAGATCAGTGAAATCAGTACCAGTCTACTAGTAATAGAGGGCACTGCATCAGCGGCTGCCAGAAAATGAGGCAACCAGCAGCTACATGCTGCACACAATAGCTAGCTCGCTGCTGCATGCTTTAGGTAGGCAGGATAGCCTGGAGGTAGTACGTGTCCTCGCCTCTGAACTACAGTGACTCGCCTGGGTTCGAATCTTGACCGAGTTATAAACTGCTACCTTGGTGTTTCATAGGGTGATACATCAATGTGTGTACTCATAGCATCCCTGGGAGGGATGTAAAACTGGGTGTCCCGTATGCCGTCATTATTTGGAGGACGTTTCAGATCCCATGATGTCCTTCACGAAGAGTCGGCGAATTATCATTAGCACCCTGAACAAATTCCAAATTCCTGCTCCAACTCCAAGGGGCACTGCATCAGCAGCATCACCATGCTCCTGCAAGAACGAATGTGAACCCACAGCCATGTGCCGCATATGAATAACGATGACTGCATGCTTTTGAAAAAGAAAGATTTTCTACCTTATGTTTGAGATCCATACAATTCTTGGAATATATTGTCACCTGACTGGAGGTAGAGTGCAGCTACATGACACACTATAGGCCACGTCATGCTTCTGACGGAAGGGGCCAAAAAAAAACATGTGCAAAGGTTGAATAGAGCTGAGTATCGTCCTGAAAAGACAAGCGATTCAGCTGACCAATTTTAACCCCTTATCCAGGGGAACTGGACTCACAATGCCACAATGCTGAGTATATCCAAATAACCTTTCAGTTAACAACTTGGCACAATGAAAATGATTCATATCAAATGCTACGTCATTTTTACTTGATGCTTATCCTTATAACAAAATCACCTAACTCGAAGCTGGATATCATGGACTTCACAAAATATTACACTCCAAGACAGAGGTATGGCTACGCATGCAACGTTTAATATTTAAGTAAAGTGGCTGAAGGTGTGTTGTTCTTAAAATGTCTCTCAATATAAATATATGTACAGCAGTTGAAACGCATGGACTCAATGAGAAATATAGATGATTAAACAAGAAAAAGTTGTCGTCCATATTTACAAAACCCACCTCTCCAAAGGTTGCCATGGATACATCAAATTGTCCATTTCATTGATATTAAAATTGACAATTTTAATCAAAGCTCGGGTAAATCGGATGGAAATTGATTTTTTTTTTCAGATTGAAAAATGTTGATTTCATAAGTTTGACCTTGAGTTGACCTTTGATCTCAAAAATAGTTGGTTTCAAAATTTAGCGATGCATTATGCAGTTGCTGCTTAATTCTCAGGTTAATCAGATGGAAATTGATGATTTTTCTAATGAAATTTGATCATTTCCTCTCTTCTTGGAAAAGTAGTGGCAGCAGAAACAGGAGATAAGTTTAAAATACAATTAGATAGGTACCTGGAAGTTATGAAGATCAATGGGTATAGGGATGTTGGCAGGACTTTTAGGGAGCTTGAGCATTAATGGGTGATTGTGTGCAAGTGTACGGAGTGCTGTTGGTGGGGGTCTCATCAAGGGGGGTTGTGTAGTTGATGTGTGTTTTTTAATCAAGCCAATGCTCCCCCCCCCCCGAAGAGAAGGGAAAAAAAATACAAAAATGTAAATAAATAAATAAATAAATAAAACACAAAAACACTTAAAATAAAATAAATACATTTTGCATTTTCTTCTTTGGATCTCGTGTTGATAAATTAGTGCGGTGTTGATGTCGTGCAGGCATGAAAGGCTGAATGGCCTCCACCTGTGTCTGATTTCCTTGTATTTCCTTGTATTTTAGAAGTTTGACCTTTGACCTTTTGACCTCAAAAATAGTTTGTTTCCCAATTCAGTAATGTACTATGCAATTGGTATTTAATCTTCAAGTCAATCAGATGAAAATTGATGATTTTTCAGATAAAAATAGATGATTTTAGAAGTTTCACCTTGAGTTGACCTTTGACCTTTTGATTTCAAAAGTAGTTGGTTTCCCAATCCAGTGATGCAATAGGCAAATCTTGTTCAAATTTCAAGTCAAATGGATGAAAAAACAAACAGACAGACAAAAAGCAGGAAAATAATGTCGTGCAGAGCACAATCCTTGCAAAATCCATAAAACAAATTTGATCTCAACAATGATTGATAGTTGAATTCAATGACCAAACATGCAACTCCTCTTCAAATTTCAAGTCATTTGGAAGAAAATTGATAATTTAAGAATTCAGCCTATGTTGACCTTTTGGCCGATGTTGACCTCAAAAATATTTGGCTAGTTAAATTCAGTGAACCGAAATATAAATCCTCTTCAAATTTCAAGTCAATCGGATGAAAATTGAGGATTTTACAAACACCACCTTTGGTGTTGACCTTTGGCCTATGCTGATCTTTTGGTCTATGTTGACCTCAAAAATAATTGGTGGTTCAATTCAATGACCAAATGTGCAACTCCTCATCAAATTTCAAGTGAATCGTATGAAAATTAACAATTTTAGAAATTCGGCCTACGTTGACCTTTTGGCCTATGTGAACCTCCAAAATAATTGGTGGTTGAATTCAATGACCTGATATGCAAACCCTCTTCAAATTTCAAGAGACAAGGATAAAAATTGAGGATTTTAGAAATACCACCTTAGTTGTGGAACCTTTTGGTCCATGTTGATCTCAAAAAATATTTGGCTCGTTGAATTCAATGACCTGATATGCAAGTCCTCTTCAAATTTCAAGTCAATTGGATGAAAATTGACAATCTTAGAAATTTGGCCTATGTCATCCTTTTGGCCTATGTTGACCTCAAAAATAATTGGTGGTTGAATTCAGTGACCTGATACGCAAATCCTCTTCAAATTTCAAGTCAATCAGATGAAAATTGAGGATTTTACAAACACCACCTTAGTTGTTGACCTTGGGACTATGTTGACCTTTTGGTCTACGTTGACCTCAAAAATAATTGCTTGAATTAATTGACCGAAAAAAAAAATCCTGTCAAATTTCAAGTCAATCGGATGAAAATTGAGGATTTAAAAATACACCTTAGTTGTTGACTTTGGGCCTATGTTAACCTTTTGGTTTATGTTGACCTCGAAAATAATTGGTGGTTGAATTCAGTGACCTGAAATATGAATCCTCTTCCAATTTCAAGTCAATCGGATGAAAATTGAGGATTTTAGAAACCTCACCAAAGATGCTGACCTTTGGCCTATGTTGACCTTTTGACCTTTTGACCTCAAAAACAATAGACCTCTTCCTTTTGACAAACTCTACCATGTGGTGGTTTCGTGAAGATCGGTTTAAAATTGTGACCTGTAGGCGACAAAAAGACAGACAAACGGGCAAACAGATAAACAGACAGAATAACAAAATGGACGAACCAATACACCTGAAAAATCTTTGATTTTGCAAGTAACAACTGATAATGCACAAAATAAAGACTTTGCTGGCGATAATGATTAGCACAGAGTTGCAGGATAAAAGAGGATTACATATGATGCTTTCTCAGATCAGTAAAGGCAGGATAGTCAGCTCAAGGCCATGCAATGGTTTTGTATGCAAACCACATGCGAGGAACCAGGGACTTACGAAGTACTAAAAGCTCCCACCTACCTCATGGATGAACTTGTTGGAGCCGCGTTGGGAATCGAAGCACCGCTGCGGATGGCTTGTTTCAGCACTGCTGGGGTTCCTTACCAAAAAGATAGCCTGCACACCGTGTACATTCAGGCCTCATCTGTGTGTTGAGCATGCTCAAGGCAAATGCCATGCAGAGCCACCTCCGATGGCTCGCTCCAAACTCGCGTGACTCAACAACTACAGCAAATGAGCTTATTTTGTTAACTCGAGGTGTGCGTACCCAAGCATGTACCTGATAAAGAATGCATTTCTGCATAGGCCTGATGGCATTTTTATTATTTCTCGGGAGCACACCATGTTTGAAGGTCCTTGGTATTTTTTCTCCTTTTTTTTTTTTAAATCCACTCCTGGTCAGCTATAACTCAACAGGTCAAGTATAGCCCAAAAAGACTTCAATCTCAAGCAAGAGGTCAGGGTTGTGTCTGGAAATGTATCAGGCTTTTAACAGTCTGGCACCCTGCTCTGATTGCCAGGTTTACAATCCATCGAATACAAGGCTACATTCTTTCCTGTCGTCTTGACTTCCTGCACTCTTTCAGTCACGACATAGCTCTAAACAGAATCCTTTCAACTCCTCTCACAGGTGATGTTTACCTGGAAAGGATCAGATACTGATCTAACAACTAAGGGATCAGAGTAGTCTCTCTGGATATACGTATTACGATAATTTGCTAGAGTGTAGCATCATGCCCTGCAATCCATCCTCTCAGTTAACAGCATCCAAACCTACCTCCTCTCATGGCTTGCCAACTTCCTCCACTCACATAGTCAGCATGTGGCTCTCGATGGGATTCTTTCATCTCCTCTCCCTGTTGAGGTTTGAGTGCCCCAAATGGAGTGTCTTGGACCCACTCCTGTTCCTCGTGTACATACATTCTTTTTTCGAATTCTTTGTAAAGCCCTCTTTATTTTTTCATTGATGATTCCGGTAATATTCCTTTGGCCAGAAAATCCTTAATCGGTTGGATAAGTCGGCAGTAGTCTCTTCTCTGAATACAGACCTTGACAGAATCAGAGGCTGGTCTAACACTTGGAATGTCTTTTAACCCTGGCAAATCTCATACTCTTACTGTCTTTCCGAAAGGATCATCTGGTGAAACCTCCCATTTACTTCCTCGACAAACATATCAAATAATTTCTGTAACATAAGGTTTTGGGCCTCACCACCAGTAAGCTTGAACTCATTTTGCTGATGCAACCCCCCTGGTGTTATTTAACAGCATGGCCAGGGCTGAACTCAAGACCCTAAGATCTTAAGCCAGTCACCTTAACCGTTAAGCCAACACCAGTGTTATTTTCCTGGATGAAGAACATAAAATAAAATTTATTTTCTTGAGTTATTAAGATCATGAAACTTCCCTTTCATAAAAATGATGATGGTTTAATTGATCCAATAATGCGATGGTGATGTTGACGATGGCGACGATAAAGACGAGTTGATGGAGATGACGTGGTACATAGCCATTACTGCGGCCTCTTCATTACCCCGAAACACGTGCCATGCCCTCTCATGCTATCTCCAGTGCCTATAGAAAGTCTACACCCCCTTTCAAAAATTTCACCTCTTATTATAGCCTGGAATTAAATTGCATGAAATCAGACTTTTTCCACCTTTATTTACACATCGTAACCCACAACTTCCAAGTGAAAAACAAATTATACAAATTTAACAAAATTAATTAAAAATACAAAACTAGAATATGTTGCTTGGAGAAGTGTCCACCCCCCTGAGTTATTACTTGGTGGAAGCACCTTTGACAGCAATTATAGCTGTGAGTTTGATATGATCGGTCTCTACCAACTTTTCACACCCTTATGGGGCAATATTTGCCCATTCTTCTGCACAAAACTGTTCACGCTCAGTCAAGTTGTGTGGGAAGCGTTGATGGACAGCGATCTTCAAGTCATGCCACAGACTTTCGATTTGATTTAGTTCGTGGCTCTGACTGGGCCACTCAAGGACATTTACCTTTTTATTCCTTAGCCACTCCAGTGTCGCTTTGGCTGTGTGCTTCGGGTCATTGTCATGCTGAAAGGTGAACTTCCATCCCAATTTCAGCTTTCTTGCAGAGGGCAGCAGGTTTTCCTCTTGGATTTTTCTGTATTTTGCTCCATCCATTTTCCCTTCTATCCTGACAACTGCCTCAGTCGTTGCTGATGATAAACATCCCCATAACCTGATAATGCCACCACCATGTTTGAAAGTAGGGATGGTGTTCTTTGGGTGATGTGCTGTGTTCGGTTTGCGCCAAACGTAACTTTTTGCATTTAGGCCAAAAAGTCCCATCTTGGTTTTATCAGACCACGAAACGTTTTGCCACATGGATTCAGGATCTCTTGATAGAAACAGCTTGATTTTTTGCATGCCTCAAACGGGACTCAAGGTGGGCTTTTTTGAGTAATGGCTTCCTTCTTGCCATCCCACCGTACAGGCCAGACTTGTGGAGCGCTTGGAATGTTGTTGTCACATGCACACAGTGACCAGTCTTTGCCATAAAGACCTGTAGCTCTTCCAAATTTGTCATTGGCCTCTTGGTGGCCTCTCTGATCAGTCTCCTCCTTGTTTGGTTATCCAGTTTGGAGGGACGGCCTGATCCGGGCAGGGTCTTGGTGGTACCATATGCCTTCCACTTCTTAATGATTGTCTTGACTGTGCTCCAAGGGTTAACCCTGACATGCGCAGACAGGGTCCAAGCGGACCCGGCCGATTTTTTTTAATGTGTTATAACTTTTTTTTATTTCAATCCCTATCTGCATGCCTTTCCATGTGTCCCTCAAGTCGAATTTTTACAACATTTCTATGGTATAATTTTTTATTTAATTCCGTTCAGTTTTAACGGGATTAATATGTTTATATTTAATAAAAATGCTACCCCGAGACTGCATGGTTCGGGTCCAATGGACCGGTGGTTGCATTTTGCATCGTCTCCTTCGTAATTTGTACGTGACACATTCCATTCAAGGTTCGTCATCTCCGGGGGGATGTCCTGAGTCGTTTGTGATGTATTCAAGTTATTTTAAAAGCTTCTGTGTGCTTTCACCATCTCGTTTTCTCATGTACTTCCTGAGTTTTTTTTTCCTCCACTTCGTGTTTATTTTACGATATTTCAAATCGGATCAGCGATTCGATTTATTTGACAAAGATAAGTATTTTCTTTTTTTACTTCACGTGATTTTTGAATTTATGAATTATTTTCTTCCAACGAAACATCACGTGATCTGTGAGCTGCGTTTTCTGCATTTTGAGATCGATGTACAAACATTTTCTGCATCCGGATCCATCGACGTTGTTTTGTGATTTATTTGTGGAATTTCTCCATTTTGAAATCATTTACTGTTTCTCCCTTTGATAAAGGTAAGTTTCTAAAAAATTTTTCCTCATTATTTCCTAACTTATGAGGTTTTACGAGGTTTATCGTCGTGTGTTTTTTTTCTTGCGTTTGTTCGGCCCTGCAGGCAGGACGGCCGATTTTCTGTTCGTTTTGATTGGTCTATTTTGTATTATTCTATTTCATTTTATTTTCTCAAGTGTTTGGTTTACGTAAGTTTATTTATTTTATCAATAAACCATCTAATCGATATGTATTTAGTCATTGCCATGACGTTACCTCAGCAAATCGAATGGTTTTGGTCTCTGTGGTTGTTGGTTGGTCGGATGTTGGAAAAAAAAAAAACATCTCCAAGGTTGATATGACGTCATGTTCGCATTCGAGATGTCTCAAATGATTGAAATTCGGGAATGCAGGATTGTATAGAAATTATTATTCCCCAGTATTTTACTTTGTTCAATTTCATGGTCTATTGATGGAAAGTCCAAAAAAAACAAATCAGTAAATCGACATTTTCTGAGCAAATTCTTTAGAGCAAATACTCCCAAATACTCCCAATACTCCAAATACTCCCAATACTCTGAATGCTCCCAATACTCCCAATACTCCGAATACTCCCAATACTCCGAATGCTCCCAATACTCCCAATACTCCCAATACTCCGAATACTCCCAATATTCCCAATACTCCGAATACTCCCAATATTCCGAATACTCCCAATATTCCCAATACTCCGAAAACTCCCAATACTCCAAATACTCCGAATACTCCCAATATTCCCAATGCTCCGAATACTCCCAATATTCCCAATACTCTGAATACTCCGAATACTCCCAATATTCCCAATACTCCGAAAACTCCCAATACTCCCAATACTCCCAATACTCCGAATACTCCCAAATACTCCGAATACTCCCAATATTCCCAATACTCCGAATACTCTGAATACTCCCAATATTCCGAATACTCCCAATGCTCCCAATACTCTCAATACTCTCAATACTCCCAATACTCCGAATACTCCCAGTATTCCCAATACTCTGAATACTCCCAATACTCCAAATACTCCAAATACTCGCCACAACTTTGTGTATATATATATATATATATAAAAAACTCTTGCAATATAAATAAATAAATAAACATTACTTTTGTTTTGGTTTTCTTCATATAACAAGATCATATTTTTTATATATATTTTTTTCAAATATCGTCCATGAGCCCAAACATTGTATGTACAAGCATAACAATATATTTTGCAAGTTAACTGTTTCAGTTACCGGGTCCATCGGACCCGTGCTATACAAAGTCGTTGATATTTTATACCCACGAACCCTTGGGTTAATTTGTGATTTGGAATGAAAATATCGAGAAATTGAGTTTAAAGGAGAATGAGGAAATGATGTGAGGTTTCCACTGGTGACATTTGTGGATTCGGCATTGACACTTACCTTACTTATTTTGGGGTCAGCTGCAGTTTTTTTTTTAGTTTTTTTTGTTACCCCAATTGTTTCACGAACTGGCTGTCCATACCTGGCCCTCAACCGAAGGTGTCTCAGGAATGTGAAATTTATTGGTTCATGTTTTGACAATCGCTGTTTCTGCATTGTCTTGCATTCGGGTCCCTCCTGTGCATATCACGGGTACCCCGCGAGTATATCGATATATTGCGTGTTTCTTTGGAAGTATTATGAAGGTGATTTTGTTTTATTCAGTGTTCAAGTATACAATTCAATTGAAATAAAGGTTTTACATCGGTTTAAAGGCATATAAATAAATAAATTCCAGGTTCTACCTCCATTTTCCCAGCGGCGATTACACCATCCGATGTAACACGTTACATTAGTTATCTGTGCCTGTCGCATGTGTCGATTATGAGGTCCTTAAAAACAGTACGTTTCCTGTTTGGAATGATTTACAAATTTGTTTGATTTCCAGGCAGACGGAGTAAAATATTATCTCGCTCCTCTCTGTGCATGTGCGATAGGGATGAATTCTAAGCCATAGTATGGCTAAATGAAACATTTGTCTTCTTATTCGTGTTCATATTATATAATTCGATTTAAATAATTTGTTCCTCTATCATGAACTGATGATCATAATCTGATAAGACAGACAGGCGGACATGAATCAATTGCTTAACCCCGCTTTTCGCTTCACATGCGTGGGGCAAGAACCTCTCCTTACTGATGAGTACTCTGTTTGCAAACTCCAAAGAGTCAATATCCTAGTTAAAATCAAGAATGGAAGTAAATTCAAAAGATAAGGAGAAAAAAAAAAGCAAACAGCATAGGAGAGAAACAGGAGTCAAGAGTATTATAGTCCTGATCCCCAAAGTAGCCAATTTTGAATTGATATAATTTAGAGGATGTAGATAAAAGTCTTAAAATATTTTACAACAAACATATACCTGTAGCAAGTCTACGATGTATTATTTTAAAGGAAGACCTTGATGTCCACCTTCAATATCAATACTGACCAGTGTATCCGATTCAACTGATTCCAAAGGCAACAATGGCAAGAGTCTCCAGTCCATAAAGAAGCATACTTTACTTCATTGAGCTGCTTGGTAAAGAGTAATAAGCTTTTATTTAACAAGAATAGATAAAACATTTTCGAGAACACCAGTTAGAAGTTGCACATCTTCTTCTTCTTCTTTAGTATGCAGCACAAGGCTGTGGGGTAGCATCATTGGCTGAGGATGCTGCTGTGCCACTGATACAATGGTGGATGCCTTCAGGTTAGGGCAAGAATTTGGAATTTGTCCAGGTTGCCGGCAATAGCTTGCCTTCGCTTCGCTAAGGGGCACCGTGCGATCTTTAACATCCACCAACTGGAGAGTTCACGGAACACTTTACCCACACACTGTCTTGAGCAAAAAGGACATGGGCGGGGTCTGCGAGCGGAAACCTTGACTGGTCGGGACGGCATGAAATGTTGCAATATTTTGTTCAAGTGAATGTTGTACGTGTTATTTATGTTTCCGGTTTGGAATGATTTTCAATTCTGTTTGACTTCCAGACAGGCAGACAGAGTAAAAAAAAAATATTATCTCGCTCCTCTATGCGCATGTACAATTGGGACAAATTCAGAGCCAAAGTACTACTAAACTACAACTTCGTTTTCTGATTCATCTTCTCGGAAGAAGATGAAGAGGAAGTAGAACGGATTCGTGTTAAAAATCCACCATTCAATTGAAATCAAGTAGTTGTTCCTTGATCATAAACTGATGTTTGTAGACAGACAGAAGTGAACCAATTACTTCACGTGCTCGGGGGAACTAATACCAGCAGACGGGACACCCGTTTAACGTCCGTCCAAGGAATGGCATACACATTGATGAATCGGCTGTGAATGTTCACCCTACAAGAACGGACATTTTATACCTGGCATACCTGCTGCTTTGTCTTGCTTGCTTACGGTGCCTTGAGGGTAGGTGCGTGCTGCCTTGCGGGCTGCAGTGCGCGCTCCCTCATACCATCCTCTTTGCATGTGCTCTCATTTTGTACAGGTGCCCCGGCCTCACATCACCTGCCATGATCGATAGCCGGACTAATCACCACCTCCCCGGAACTTATGCCCCCTGTCTCCGTCTCCATGGCCCCCTACTCCAAGGGTCGCAGGTGCTTTCCAACCTACTTTATAAGAGAGAGAGAGAGAGAGAAAAAGCAAACGAAGGCAACTTTGATCGCAGCACTGCAGACTGCATAGATGAAGGTACTGGGTCAAGTGTGACCGTGTTCACAAACCTCCGGTCAGGCAGCAGGAAGCCATTAACGAGGCTCTAAAATCGCTGCACAAACACAAGCAATCAGGGCTTTAGTAAACGCCGATGGAAGGCACTAAACCTCGCAACAGAGGTTCGTGGACACTCCGAGTATGGTCTGCTTTATCAGCATTGATGGACCTTCGACCTGTGGGCCGTTTAGCAAGTAGAAAAGGGCAAGGCATTGTGTGAACCGAGGGGCTATGGTTTGGTAGGCTTAGTGTTCTTGTGTTTTCATGGTTAATGGAAGATAAATAAACAATATTTCTAAGTACAGCACACTCGCCCTTTCTATTACACGCACAATTGTACTTAAACCTGTTGTTCTTGTATAATTAATCTTCATAATTAAATAATTTTTGTGCGTTTTGTATAAACGCGTGTGATTATAAAGTAGTGCATGCGTGCGTGTGCGACGTTAAACGTGTGCCCGTCAAACCATTAGTCTTTTGATTCGGATTTTCAGGATGCTCAACGTCGAAGCAGGACCGAGGAGGTTAGACGGGGGTGGGGGGGGGGGGTTGGACATCTTGCCTTGCCCTTTCCCATCGTAAATGAAATACAAATCCATGCATGAGGGTTACTGCTGATCTTCCTTCCGCATATTGTGCCAAGAGCTTTTGAATTGCATATAACAAAGAATAATCGCAATTCAAAGGTGTTCAATTGATCAAGCAATGTTTACCGACATGAGGATGATACATACCGTTACGTAATCGTGTTTCCTTACCTGGAGACAGACCTACGAGTTGTCGATGTCGGACTGCATGTCCGTACCAATGGCCGGTGGACGGTTTGTCAAAAATTGCGTAAAACTTTTGAGCCATATTAGTGCAGAATAGAATCGGTAGGTGATGGAAATTAACAACTCGGTGTTTATGGTATTTCCTTTTAAACACTAGCGCGTGGAAGAACATATATTCTCCAAAAACAGCGTCATTCCTTATATACTCTCCGATTCTGATGTAATTAGTTGGTGGATATTGTATATCCTTATCAGTATACAGAAGCAGGGGTCCGCTGGACAGAGATATTGAAATTATGTAAATATGATTAAAAGAAGCGGCACCTTTTGGAAAAAAAAAAATTCATTTCGTTTTATCAAGTGACTCAAACCGGCTTTATTTTTATATTCAATTTATTTGCAAATGAGGGAGGGTTGGGGGTTTGTGGTGGTGGGGGTGGGGGTAGGAGGGACGTGCCCGCGCGCCCGCGTGCTGTGTTAACGGGTCCTGCGCACACAGGAGGTGCCCTGAATGAATGGCTTTAATAATTGTGTTGCAGCTCCGGGGGGACAGGGCGCGACTGTCGCAGCAAATGAAGGCGATCCCACGGCACTGCGAGGTGCGATTGGAGCAGATGTCAAGCACAAAGAGATACATTCCCCGAGGATCGTGATCCCGTCAATAGCAATGGCTCTGGCCGAGGCGGCGGCTCTATTAAGAGAGACACGTGATCAATGCGCGATAACGATGGCACATCGAGGTGGACATTTTTTGTTCATGTTGGGAGGCTGGCTGTTTGCTGGCGATTTTCTTTTTTGATCATGCACACGTGACCCATAATGTTCATTGCCGTGCTTGGGTAGGGTGTGCGACTCGCAATAGGGAGTGTCCTGTACATTCGATGATTGGGAATCTTGGGTGTTAAGCTGCGATTGTGATGTTCACGATCCTCCAATCATTCCATGCTGCTGGCTGTGGCTTCAAACTAATGTACACAAGGCCCATTGTACATGTCTTGGTCGTGAGCTGTTACCAAATATATCTGTTGATAATGATCGTAATACTGCTGTGCACAATATGCTTCCTTTTACAAACCTGAAATGCACAATTTTGAAATAGCTCTTTGAATGCCAATTTATTTTCCAAAAATATTTTCGTTTTCAATGAAAACTTTTTGTGTTATTTCTGTAAAGACTGCTCCATCTGATATCATGATAGGAAAAATGCTAAACGTGAAGCTCTCTTATCTGCCAAAGGCTCACAGAGCTCTTATATATATATACATATATAATTACCAACTATACATTGGGATTTCAATCTAGGGTCACAACACCATGAGACAACCATTCAAGTTGCAACGCCTTCCAACCCTTAACGGACCTTTCATCTTGGTCCTTTATTGTAAAGCATAAATTATACAGGGTTGTTGATGGCCAGACCCACGGTGTTGCCATAAGTCGATTACCTATTTGGCACGTGACCACATTCATAGACACGATTGCATGAAGTATTTTACCATGACGCATGAATGCATGGCTGCATCTCGACACACTTTGGCATTCGCGTTGACTGTTGTTAGTGGGGAGAAGTAGGCCCACAAGGTAATCGTTTACCGTGACACTCCCTCAGGATGCGGTGGGTGACTGGTGTTGAGAGAATCGTAAATCGCTCCTGCGTAAGCAGCCGATGTTCTGCCTGAGAAGGCGCCGCCTGATCCCAAGACGGCCTCTGCGAGCGTGAAGCGCAATGGGCGTTCATCAAAAGAGCGCGGAAATCGCATGTTTGAGTGTTTGCAATGCAAACACCTGCACTGGCGTTGATCAGCGAGCTCATCACAAGTAAAAATTGTTCGATTTGCCGAGGGAGAAGAAAAAGAACCTTAATTGCCATGGAACACAGTTGTAAACAAAATTTACTTGTTTGGCAAACCATCTGAGCAAATTGCCTTGAAAGATTATTCATGCGTCAACGTCGCATTCAAGGTGTAATTCTTTGTTTGTTATATAAACAGAATACACAGGTATATCGCCTTTTAGATTTTGCATCATGATGTATGAACGTACGAGGGACAATAAAAAGGTTCCTTCAATGGGGACAAGACCGTTGACACGCCTTGAATAATTTGGACGGACCATTCCCATAACAAGATTCCAAATTTATAATTATATATATATATATATATATATATATATATATATATATATATATATATATATATATATATATATATATATATATATATATATATATATATATATATATATATGAGCAACCCCACCCCCTGCTGCGTGTCTGTCATGCTCTTTTTTGTTTGATTTTTGCAGCAGCTTTAAACATCAATCTTCTTGTTTTTTTTAATCTTTTTTGAAACGAAAGTAGAAATGACTATATTGATCGAATGAGCCAACTTGTTCATTCATATCTCGAAGAGGCAATTATGATACTCGGGTATATATATATATATATATATATATATATATATATATATATATATATATATATATATATATATATATATATATATATTTGATGTGTAATGCTTCTATACACCTGCATCAGAGTTCACTTCAGCATTATAATCTGTTTATTAAAAAAAAGAACAGCGTAAAGCATTATATAAACGCTATGGCAAAAACTTCATATCAAATACAGTAGACCGACAAAAGGTCTCTACAGACGATATTCTGTTTTCAACCTAAAGCTGTAAATGCATGGTTGTTTCAATGTAAACTATAAATGTGTACTGTGCTCGTACACCGAGGTTTGTCGTGGCGTGCACACATCTCGCAATCACTTGCCCAGATATACCAATCAGATACCGAAGCATAAACGTCATGTTAGGTTTCTAATCCAAAACTCTTCACATGGAGACATTATTGGTAAATGAGGTCGATGGCAGTTAAATAATAAGAAATTAAAAAAAAATTAAAACACAAGGTATACAGGACCGTGCTATATAGGTGATCGCAAGTCACAAACTTCGATATAAATTATACATTTTTGGAAAACTTTGGCTTTAAGAGTGCGGGTCACCGCAACATATTTGGTCTAGCTAATGTCAGGACTACGTGAGGCAGAGATTTCCTGAGGAGAAGGTGAGCAGCGCACTTCAGCGGACTCTAGGGTACCGGGGCGTAGCCCATTCTCGCTCCGAGAGGCCTCCGCAGCTTGTCCTAGGCCCGATTCAGGGCAGCCGGGCCAAACGTTCGGGTTCCGAGTGCATCCTACCGGAGGCTCCGACTCGACCTCAGGTCTTGAGAGCTGCGGAACGAGGAATCCGAGAGGCTGAGAGACGTGGCAAAGCAGAAAGCGTCCCCTGCCGGTAAGCAGCACAGAGCTTGGTGATTGCTCCACCGGCAACCCAACCTTGTTTTCAGCCAAAAGGCTCTCCACGCTAAACGAGGTGTTGAGTTTGGCCGAGACACCGCCAGAAACTCTTTCGTTGTTCATTGTCAGGTCACCAAGCTTGTTCTGTCGAGGATAGTGCCCTCCATGAGCTCTCAACCCCATTTGCTGTGCGTCACGGCCCTTGTTCTCATCACCCAAAAATATCTGCTTGTCCGAAACGTACTCTCCACAGGAGGCCATTTTGACTGTGGGTGTGATCAACAGCACAGCTTTGGTGTCTCCCCGCTCGGAACCAGGCTCTGTTTGGAGTGTATGGCTAACTTGAGGGCCGAAAGCACCTTGAAGCTTTTCATGCATCTTCCGCTCTTGTTTACGTCTTCGTTTTTCGAGCCGTTCATGATCCCGCCGCACTATATCCTGCGGGTCCATGGGCTCTCCGCTGCAGGTCTTCGGATGCGCATTGTGTGCCGGGCGTCCCGGCCCTTTGCGGGTGTTCTCCTTCTTGCGCCACTTTGCGCGTCGGTTCTGGAACCAAACCTGCACCACGACAACAGCAAGAGCGAGTCTCCTTACGGACACTGCAACTGAGACCGTTCAGATGATGTGCAGCTCATTTGAGGAAAAAAAAAATCACTTCCAAGGTGTTGCCAACATGAGCGTTGTTCAAACATAACTGAGCATTGGCAGTTCTCATTGTTAACAACATGCATGCATTTTTAAATGAGCAACAATTCCACTGTTCCCATATCATAAACCCATATCATTTCAAAGTGAAAAAAGCTATCAAATACACAATCATTTACTCGAGTAAACACAAAAGTTGGCGTGAATCAATGTTAGCCTGGATACTTTCATCGCTTCATACCTGAACTTTTGAACTAGCTCTTCCATGATCCTTGACCATGTATCCAAAAAAAACCACCAAAATACTTTTGTTATCCTTGTCACGTAATGTTTCCTGCAATAGCCCATTGTTACTGTTGTTCTCCGAAGCGTTAGAAAAGTTTTGTTTTTTTTCGCCCCATGTATTTTTGAAAACAAAACAAAAGTTTGTCATCTTGTCTGAACATGTTAATTGAATCTTCATGATGTAAAAACAAACTTTATTATTGTGTAGATTTTCCAAGCACCCTCGTTGTAATCGGCAACAATGACGTCGTGCATTGATGAGAATGCGGTTTTCATTACAACTAAAGGATGTTTTACAAGTTCTGTTTTCCATCACATTTAATTATAAATTATTTGTTGCAGTGAAGCAGTATTATAATGCATATGTCATGCTGCTTATAATTATTTGGCCTAATTAATAAGGCACTTAAATCACTTTTCAGTTATTTATTTCTCCTCGTACAAAAAGCACAAAATCATTGACACAGCGATTGTTCGAATCGTTATCATCGTGTACCATGACCTATACAGAGAGTCGGTGCTGCCGAAGCACATGTTTTCCTCGGTTTACGATCCAGGACAGGTTGCTACTCCAACAGATCAGGATAGAAATTTGGAATTTATTCATGGTGCTGGAGATAGGTCGCCGACTCTTTACGAAGGACACCATGGGATCTTTAACGTCCACCGACTAATGCTGGTACATGAGATGCCCAATTTAATGTCTATCCGAGGGACGGCACACACATTGATGAATCACGCTGCCTGTGAAGCACGGGGATGCCAGATTATACCTGGGTCGATTCAAACCCAGGCTCGACAGCTCACAGGAGAGTGTGTGAATCGTTCGCTATGTCATATACACCAGCACCTGTGTGCTCACCTGTTTTGTTGTTGGAGTCATTTTAAAAAGCGTTACCACTTAAACAGCGCAATAACGTTCTAAGCGTTCGAATTGGCCTTTTAAACAACACCATGTTATTTTCATATAAGAGTGCAAAATTATGTTACTTCTTAAATGAGTGTAAGTCAGATGACTTAAAAGTCGTTATTCCGGAGCACAAAACAACAAACATGACACCTAAACTGCTCATACAGCAATCAGGTTTATCGAACTGAGCTGGCGTGTGACTTAAATGATGTGGTTGAGCAAAGATCACCACCCACCAACCCTAAGGAGTGCAATCAGAGGATCCCGAAGAGATAGCTTGGTTAAGCGAACAGCGAGGGGTTAATGGAGCCGCAATAGTAAGTAAATTAGTCGAACAGCGTGGGGTGTGCCGATGCCTCGTTGTCTGGACAGCTGTTTCCTGACGTCACGTTCACGCATCTACCTTCATTACTCTCACACCTCGTTTTTGTTTTTCGCACACGTGCGCATTTCTTTTCGGACATATTCGCCCGAACACTGATTACCATTAAAGAAGTGCCAGAATTGCTTTGCCATACATATGTCCCCTTCCGATGTGATATTTTCTTAGTCCAAAAAGGGCATGAAAAATTGACGAAACGGCCTGAAACTCGAACTTGTTCTGTAACTTATCAAACTAAAGCCATGTACCAAATTTCAGATGAATACGTTGAAAGGCATGGACAGATGGCGAGCAAACCCATAGTCCCCTCCGGTGAAACGAGTCGGGGACAAATAATGGCCAACGATAGGCTGTTGGATTTTTATTTTTTTATTTTTTTAGCACTAAGGTGTTTTGAGATAGTTTCGGCCAACCACGTCTCATGTCGTATTTCCAAGTACAATGACACAAAGTGGGTGAAGTACAGGACGAGTTAGATATTGTACTGAAGCTTCACTAAATGTCCGATAAAACAAATATTAGAAAATCCATGAACAGAAGAAACTCAGGACCAATTCACGAGATACAATGATTGAAATAAGTGAGGGGAGTAGCAACCCATACATCAGCAAAAGACAAATAAGAAGCTACGTTGGACAATCGCTGATAGAAAGTTTTCCATGACACCGTGACCCTTCCACACTTTGTGTTTTGCCACTATCCCTGACAAAGTTCTTGATTCCTGCTCTTAGTCTCTGCAGAAAAAGCATCAGGAGGCAGGGCATGCCTTTGGTAATGAAGCAACCAGCAATAATTGAATCCAGGTATATA
>NC_140961.1:69318461-69323461 GCF_056783735.1 Eptatretus burgeri | reverse complement strand
TGGAGTACATGTGCGTAAATGAGAGGGAAGGTGGTGGTATGGTGCAGTTGCAAGGAGTTGAGGTGGGGAAGGTGGATGGGTTTAAATACTTGGGATCAACTGTCCAAAGTAACGGAGAGTGTGGGAGAGAAGTGAAAAAGAGAGTGCAGGCAGGATGGAGTGGGTGGAGAAGAGTTGCAGGAGTGATTTGTGACAGAAGGGTAGCTGCAGAGTTAAGGGGAAAGTATATAAGACGGTTGTGAGACCAGCTATGTTGTATGGTTTGGAGGTGGTGGCACTAACAAAAAGACAGGAAGCAGAGCTGTAGGTGGCAGAGTAAAAGATGCTGCGATTGTCGTTGGGAGTGACGAGGATGGACAGGATAAGGAATGAGTATATTAGAGGGACAGCGCAGGTAGGACGGTTTGGAGACAAAGTGAGAGAGGCGAGATTGAGATGGTTTGGACATGTGCACAGGAGGGAAACGGAGTTTATCGGGAGAAGGATGTTGAAGATGGAGCCGCCAGGCAGGAGGAGAAGAGGAAGGCCAAAGAAGAGGTTCATGGATACGGTGAGGGCGGATGTGCGGGTGGTTGGAGTGTCAATGGAAAATGTGTAGGATAGAGCGAAATGGAGACGGTTGATCCGCTGTGGCGACCCCTAACGGGAGCGAGCCGAGAGAAGAAGAAGAAGAAGTTTTTTATATATATGTATATATATGTATATGTATATATATATATATATATATATATATATATATATATATATATATATATATATATATATATACATACATACATACATACATACATACATACATACATACATACATACATACATACATACATACATACATACATACATACATACACACGCAGCATTTCTGTCATGGTCCCCATCTTTGTTGTGTTCTTATGGGGTCTGCGAGCGAAAGTTGTGTTTTGTCCAATATCTTTCACGAACTGCCTGTTTTGTTTCAGTGAAACTGTTATGAATTTGGAAGTTATCCAGAGTTCCGGAAATAACTCTTATACTCTTCGCGAAGGACACCGTGGTATCTTTAACAGCCACCAACTAATGATAGCAGATGGGACACCCAATTCAATATCGAGCCCGGGGATGGCGCACACATTGACATATCACCCTGTCTTCGAAATACTGTGGTGACAGTTTATATCTGGGTCGAGATTCGAACTAAGGCCGTGGTAATGACCTGTGGAGATCTTTTCCCTTTTTTATTTCTTTCCCTACCTTCAAATTTAAAACTGAAGGTGCCTCGGTACAGTCGGTACAGTCCTTTGGTACAGTCGGCAAGACTCAAGTCCCATCGTAGTTGGCAAGGCTCTGGTCCTTGCAACTAGCATGTATCAGCTGCCTATAAGCAAGGCTCATGTTGTGGTAATAGACAAGGCTCAGCTGTCCAGTATCAAGGTACTGCCTGTTGGGTCGCTGTACTTTGTGTAGTTGGCTGTGCCTTCATTTTTTTTTAATATTGGTCTTCCAAACCACAAGTAGCGTTTTTGTGAAACTTCCCCTCTTTCCCTTTAACTTTATACAATACCCTGCCCCTGTTGAAAGCAAACTTAATTTTAACAATTGATGATTGGAACATATTCAAATGGATTACATATATAAGCATCTGGGAGCGCATGCCCTTTGGTCTCATACTGCTTGAACCTGTGAAGCCATCAAATCAAGAATATTATGTGTGAGAGCCCAGTGTGGACTTTGCCAAATGGCATCGATGACCAGAAGCATATTTTCCTGGAAGAGATGACGTGGCATGCAGCTTCTTGCCTGGGCTTCTCTGACTTATTTCCAGTTATTACTGGAGTTCGTCAGGGGTGTGTACTGGCCCTCACACTTTTCAGTACTTGTATGGACTGGATTCTCGGGAGGATGTCAGAGAGATCAAACTGTGGTGCATCGTTTGGGAATGTCAAGATCTCTGACGTTGATTTCGCAGATTTCGCATCTTTGCGGAGACTCGAGACATCCTTTTGGGGGCCCTCGAGGTGCTGAATGAGGAGTCGGAGCCACTGGGATTACGGGTTTCCTGGGTCAAAACTAAGATCCAGACTTTCAGTGACATCTTGGATGCTGCTATCCTGTCTGCCTGTTGGTGGTGAGGATGTTGAGGTCGTGGAGAGATTCACCTACCTTGGCAGTGATATTCATGTCTCTGCTGGCTGTGAGTCAGAGGTCAATCGACGTCTGGGTCTGGCCTGGGGAGTCATGGATTCACTGGATAATGGGTGTGGTGCTGCGGGAGGACGAAAGTCCGAGTCTTCAGGTCCTTGGTGCTTCCAGTCTTGCTCTATGGATTCAAGACTTGGACTCTGACCAGGGATCTGAGACGGAGACTTAATTCCTTTGGTACTAGGTTTCTTCGGAGAATCCTTGGCTATCACTGGTCGGACTTTGTGTCCAACGAGCGGTTGCTGAGAGAGACTGAAATGAGATTTGTTACCTGCATAGTCCGTGAGTGTCAGCTGCGGCTGTATGGACATGTGGCTCGTTTTCCTGACGCTGATCCTGCTCACCAGATTCTCTCAGTGAAGGAGTCTCGTGAGTGGAGGAGGCCAATGTGCCGACCACGTGCCTCGTGGTTGCAGCAGGTTAATCGGCATCTCAAGGAGTTGGGGATGGGCCAGGCATCTGCCTGGGGGATGGCCAGACGGAGGCCCCTGAAGTGCCGGCGGAAAGTGGACGCAGCGACGCGCTGCTCTGGCGCATGCTCCCATACCTGACCTGACCTGACCATAGAGCCTTGTCATGAACACCATCGAACACAACTGGGACCATGGATCAGGAACTGCAGAAATGCCGGCCTCTGCCAAGTAATATGGAAGTGTTGCAACAAGATCTACTCCATATTGTCAAAATCTGGAACAGGCTGTCATGCAGAATATCACTGATTCAATGCCTTCTCAGGTTTAAGAACTTTCTGATGCTCAAGAACATGCTTGTGCGTGCGTGCGTGCGTGCGTGCGTGCGTGCGTGCGCGCGTGCGCGCCGCGCACTCTACTGAGTTGCTGTTCGAGTTGTGCAATGCTATTGTAATAATTGCTCACACTGTGAGCCACTGACATGCATACACATATAAATTCTTGTATGTAGGTTTCTTTAAAGCCTGGTGTTGGCTTAGTGGTTAAGGTGGTGCTTGGGATCCCAGGGTCCTGAGTTCAAGCCCCATTGGCTGCTGAATTAACACCAGGGGGTTGACTCAGCCTGTCATCCTTCCGAGGTCGGCGAAATGAGTGCCAGTGTACTGGTCCCGGTGTATGCCCCGGTTAGAATAGGTGTACCATATCCCTGTGTGTCGTAAGAGGCGACCAGGGTTGGCGTCAGGAAGGGCATCCGGCCATAAAAAAAACATTGCCTCAAGAAAAAGCCAAACCCCTGCACAGCAGGGAAAAATGGCTGTAAAAACGGTCATTATGTAGGTTTCTTTACATTAATGCATCGGTTTTAGCACATTCGGTCTCGTGTTATAAACTACTGATTCGAGGTGTCCCCGAATAAAAAAAAAAGTAAAATAGCATTAAATGTGGACAACAGTATATGGGGATCGTCCTATCCACCTCAAAGGCATCATTTAAAATATTTCTCCTGATGTTGTACTTTTGTAACATCCTGTACAATACAATGCAAGGAAATTCCTCCTTTGAGATTCAATTGATTGTTTATTTATTTGATTTTGATTACTATAATCTTTACAGAGCGTTGGTGCTGTTGTATCAGCATCTTGGCAAGTGTTATACTGGGTAGTTTGCCATTGCCTTCCACTGTTGTTTGTCCATGCTCTATTCATTTATGTGCTGAGTGTCAAGCAAGGAAGCAGCATGTCTTTTTCTTGTTTCAAAAAAACCTTTGGTATGACTTCGTAAACATTTGAACCACAGACCTCCCAGACTCGTAGTGGATGCTCGAACTATATTACGTCACCTTTGTCTTTCACAACCACCAAATTAAAAGCAAGGACTGTGCCATACCCGGCAATATATTTACCTCAATGTGAGTGTCCTGAAGATTCAGAAATTTGCCGATGTTCAAATAAATTGTTACTTCTCCTTGATGATTAAAAAAAGAATTGATGAATTGTTTCCATTTTCTTCAATTTTGCCACTGATGACATCATCAAGCACAAAGATAGTCATTTATAGAGAAGCACGATACTTATTAAGGTTGCAATTTAACCTGGGTTAATAGTGTATTTCGGGTATGTGCATTCACCTCTGAGCTGTCTCGCTTGGGTTCAAATCTTGACTCAGCTATAAATTGCCATTCTTGTGTTCCACAGGGAGGGTGATTCATCAATGTGTGTGCTATCCCTCAGAATGACGTGAAACTGGGTGTCTCGTCTGCCAGCATTTGGAATTTGTTCATGGCACCAGCGATAGCTCTCCTGCTCTTTGCAAAGGACATCATAGGATATTTAACATCCACCAACTCATGTCGGCAGATGAAATGCCAGTTTAACGTCTATTCGAGGGACGGCACACACATTGATGAATCACCCTGCCTGCAAAACGCATGGACGACAGTTTATAGCTGGGTCTGGATTCAAACTGAGACTAGACAGCTTAGAAGCGAGTGTGCATACCTTCAGACCATCCTGCCAGCCCTTGAGGCAACTAATCATTAAAAATTAACCTACACCATTGCACTTCACATTTCAATGGAGGGTCTGCTGCCATATATATCTTCTGTATACATATATGTATATATATCTTCTTCTTCTTTCGGCTGCTCCCTTTAGGGGTCGCCACAGCGGATCATCCGTATGATCCGCATAGTGATTTGGCACATGTTTTACGCCGGATGCCCTTCCTGACGCAACCCTGGTCGCCTCTTACGACACAGGGATATGGTACACCTATTTTAACTGGGGTATACACTGGCCCAGTACACTGGTACTCACTTCGCCGACCTCGGAAGGATGACAGGCTGAGTCAACCCCCTGGTGTATTAATTCAGTGGCCCAATGGGGTTTGAACTCAGGACCTTTTGGATCCCAA
>NC_140961.1:69293461-69313461 GCF_056783735.1 Eptatretus burgeri | reverse complement strand
GACGACGGGACAATGATCCATCAAGTAGCCGCGAATCGCGCTTTCCCACAGCATCGACTTTCGCTTCCCACGCCCGCTCGGAGCGCCAGCCCCAGCGTCCAAACATTTGAATTCGTTCCGCGCTATCCGGCCTATAAGTGCAAACCATGATGCAGCTAACCCCCACTACCCAACCTCACTCCTGGCTTGGTCTAAATCTGGTCTGTAATTGGACTCAAGGGCATAGCGCAGCTACCTGCAGTACCTGTGCATGAGAAATGCCATTTCATTTTTTTTCTGGACCTGCAAAAATGAAATGAATGAAAAACAAAAATGCTCCACGCTATACATACTGAGGTCTCCTGCATAATGGAAAAGCAAAAGGTGATAGAACTCCAACTTTGTAGTTATCCTGAGCGTGTACTGATGAAATATGTACGAGTCCAAACCTTCCTGTGATTAAAAAAAAATATAACGATTTCAGTAATTTTAACCTGAATGAAGTAAGGAAGGAAAATTGACCCTGTAATTAAGTGAATATAATGATAAGGGATTGTTATGAATTCAAACATTGCTTGAAGTAATCGGCACTTAATGGCGCGAAAAGCCGAGCAGCCCGTTCTCACGCGTAGTACGACGTGACCGTTCAAAGAAAAGGCAGCCATTGGCAGTGGAGATTCGGCCAGACTAGACTCATCGCGCCTCCATAACACTAACCGTGGCTCCATCACACTAACCGCTACTCGATCACCCTAACCGCGGCTCCATCACACTAACCGCGACTCCATCACACTAGCCGCAAATCCATCACACTAACTGCAACTCAACTTTGCTCACCCAATTCGACCACATTCCCCACGACTGGACCAAACTGACCACAAGTCGATCAGACTTGCTGAGACTCGGTCAGGCTCAGCGACACTCGACTACTCTCACTACGACTCACCCAGAACTACCGCGACTCAACACCATTCCCCACGACTCAACCAGACTCACCGAAACTCCACCAGGCCCATTGAGACTTGACAACATTCCTCATGACTCAACCAGATTCATCAAGACTCCACCAGGGTCAACGAGACTTTACAATACCGCATAAGTGGCTCAGACAGACTCACTATGACTCGACCAGACTCACCGGCATCGCTGAAGCGAGATCCCTCTGAATCTGGCCGTGCCTGTAGCCCGTTCACACAAACGGCGTCAAGCGCTCTGGTAAGAGTGCAGTGAGCACTGGGCGAGGCCCTGGAGGACAAACCATGCGCGGCGGTGTACGGGCCGTGCCGACTCGGCAGTGGGAAGGCAAAGGAGGACGCAGAGCACTGCAGGCTCTGGGAGAAAGCAGGGCCCGGGGCGCGGGGCTCGAGGAGGCGGCCGTCCATCAGCGCCCAGGAGGCCTGCGGTGGCTGTAGATTGGAGTGGGGCTGGAGGCTGAGCGCGTACTGGGCGCTGTGGGGCATTCGGGGGGCGCCGGGCTGTGGCGTTAAGTGAAAGTGTGATGAGAGGCACGGTCGGCACTTATGCAGCCCGGGCCCAATGAAAGGGGGTAACGAGCAGTGACGTTAACAACGATGGATGGATGGAACCGTCCACAATCGCTACCTCGCCGAGCATTGTGCTTGCCACCCCGCACAGCCTATAATGACCTTCCAAAGCAGGGCCGTGGTGCCCACGGGCTCAGATAATAATTTCATGAAAGTTGTAATGGAATAAATCACAGCGGCCGTCGGCCAAGCACCTCACCCAGCCCCAATGCCCCTCCAAAGGGCCATTCGAAGATTTTTTTATCTGATCCTCATACACAAACACAGTCACACATCATGTTTGCATCGTGCGTGCATTGATAGGGCACATTTTCCACAAAGGGAGAACTGATTTATTATCCACAATCAATCCATTTTCAGGTGCAAAGCCAAGCTAATCATATGCGCCAAAAGGAGGTTTCATTATTTATGCACGACTCGCGTTGTGCAATATCATTGTCACCCCACAGACCTTAAGCGTACAAAGCACATGACGATGATGGACTGCTTGCGATATGCTGTCCCAATGTGGATTCGGCCATCGTGTCCGAACGTTGAATAAATATATCTTCTGTTCAAAAGTGTTTTGGTTCATTCTCCAATGGAGACCTTGAACTCACCAACAAGCAGAATAAAGCTATGTGTGTCCTGCAGCTAATATGGGCCACAGAGAAGCACGTATCATGAGCCATCTCCTTGCACCGTGTTTTGACTTTGGGTTTTCAGTGTTATGGTGGGAATATGGAACAAGATCCCCAACACTGTGGAAGAATTCCAAAAAAATCCCAAACTTACAAGTCTTTGGTACGACTCAGATGGGGTTTGAACCTTCCAGACTCAGAGTGGATGCTCTAACCATCATCCCACTGAGTCTGGTATTTCCAGGGTGTCTGAAAATGAATATTCCGAAAAGAACGTTGAATAGTTTCTTTTATTATTCGAGAGACTGACATAAATTTGATATGAATACATGTGTTTGACTTGTAAAGTCTTAGATTGTTGTGAATATTGATTATTATCCTCGCCAAAGGAGAGGGTATTGCGTTTGGGTCCGTTTGTTTCTTTGTTTGTGTCTCTGTTTGTTACTTGCAAAATCGAAGAGTTCTCATGTATATTGGTCAGTTGATTGTTATTCTGTCTGTCTGTCTGTTTGTTTGTTGCCGACAGGTCACAATTTCAAACCGATCTTCACGAAACCACCACATTGTGAAGAGTATCATAAGAAAGAAGCCTATTGTTTTTGAGGTCAAAAGGTCAACATAGGCCAAAGGTCAACATCTTAGGTGATATTTCTAAAATCCTCAATTTTCATCCAATTGACTTGAAATTTGAGGAGGATTTATATTTCAGGTCACTGAATTCAACGAGCCAAATATTTTTGCGATGAACACGGACCAAAAGGTCAAAAACTAAGGTGGTATTTCTAAAATCCTCAATTTTCAGCCTTGTCACTTGAAATTTGAAGAGGATTTGCATATCAGGTCATTGAATTCAACCACCAATTATTTTGGAGGTTCACATAGGCCAAAAGGATAACAGAGGCCGAATTTATAAAATTGTTAATTTTCATCCGATTCACTTGGAATTTGAAGAGGGGTTGCATATTTGGTCATTTAATTGAACCACCAATTATTTTGAGGTCCAATTTGTTTTATGGATTTTGCAAGAATCGTGCTCTGCACAATGTCTTCTTCTTTGTTTATTTGTCAGTTCGTTTGTCCCCACAGAACTTTCGTGTTTTTCTCCGCAACCACTTGTCAGATTAAGAATAATTTTTCACTATCGGTGCGACTACTCATGTAGAACTTTTTAATGATAATTATGATGTCATAGGTCACGTGGTGTGGCAGCCATGTTGGAAAAACGGAAAAAAACTTTGGACCTCTGTATCTCCGAAACTGCACCAAGGCAAAAATTGAAACTTGGCACATAGCAAGTACTCCTCATGGGGAATGAGTGTGATTTTTTTTCTTTAATGACGTCATGGGTGCCTTCTTTATGACATAATTGCATATGTAGAATGCTACATCCGATCAGTATGAAAAATTTTCAGGATCATCTAGGGATAATATGGTACACAAATTTTTTTTCATGATGTCACCAGTCACCAGTCACCAGTCACCAGTCACGTGATTCGGCAGCTATATTGTTGTTTAAAAAAAAAAAAAAACTTCAAAAATCTCCGAAATGGCTGAACGGATTGAGGTGAAGTACAAAAGGTTCACACATATGATGTCATAGGTCACGTGGTTTGGCAGCCATATTGGATTTACCCTAAAACATAAAAATCTTATCCAGAACGGCGACACAGATCGAGGGGAAACTTCACACAAATGTTCCCCAAGGCATACTTGAACAAGGTTGTTCAGGAATAATTGATGTCTCATGGTTTGGCAGCCATATTAAATCATGTTTTCTCTGGAACCGCTTAATCAAGCGACGTGAAACATCACAGTTGTGATCTTGTAGTGATGGGGAATACATGTTTTAAATTTTAACTTTATCGGACACATGGTGTGGCATCCAGAATTATTTGATTTTTTTGATCTGGTGGTTTTTTAATCCTTTTTCCTTTTTTGAATAAGGCTCCCTTGGCTCTGCCTGGATGGGTTTGAAGGTAGAGGAGTATCAGCTGAAATGCAACTCCTATCCAGGTTCCTCCTGATGACTTCAACTTTGCCTTTTGCTTCTTCAGGTTCCTTCTGATTACTCTGATGCAGGACTGTATCTATTTGGTCGTCCATTTGTTTATAATTGAATTTATTTTAATCCCGTTCTTAATTCAATTGAATAGTAATAAGCATCATGGGTCAGGGTCAGGTGTCCGATCAAAGCAAGGTTGCATCAAAGCGGGATGTCTTGGTACCTGGTCATCACTGCCAGCAGTTATAAAGTGGCAGTTCTAATTATTTGTCTGATTAATTACATAACACACCAGTACACAAACGCCACACAAACACCACACAAAATAAGTCCTGGCGAGGGTCTGCAATCTCTAATTGCTCTTTTTCTTGTTAACCTCCACCATCGAAGATCGGAGGTTACTGTTTTCACCCCTTTCTGTTTGTTTGTTTGTTTGTTTGTGAACAGTATTACGGAAAAGCTCTGACGGATTTCGACGAAACTTGGTGGGGGGATGAGGTATGGTCCAAGGATCATGCCATTAGATTTTGGACTTGGTCCAAAATCCATTACGGCGGCCATTTTGAAAAATATTTGAATTTTTTTTTTGCATTTCCACATGTTTTAAGTGATTTCCAACCCCCCCCCCCCCAAAAAAAAAAAAATTGTTTGAGAAAAAAAATTTTGCAACTTTTTTTTTCAACAAATTTCGATTTTTTTTTTTTGCATTTCTACATGTTATAAGTGATTTCCAACAAAAACATGCCAAAATTATAATTGCGGCTGATTTTGGAACTTCAGGTGGATATACCCACGTAAAATAAATTTCTGTCTCAAGGAATGTGGACGACAAGGAATCTCAATGTGGACTCAAGGAATCTCAAGGAATGTGGACTCAAGGAATCTCAAGGAATGTGTCGTCTCAAGACGACAACAAACGCACGTTTATGACGAATGAATTGAGTATATAAAAGTTAAAAGGGAAAGTTGCAAACTATAACTCTGTGAGCACTGTTGACGTCAAATTGAATGAATAGGATATCAGGTTCACTTGAGTGACCTAGCAGTATTGGCGGCGGAGGTTTTGCACTCTACCGAGTGCTCCCCCAGTAGTTTTCCTTCTGTTTCAGGAGAAACCCCATTTTCTGACATAATGTCAAATCCTCTAGAGAAAGCAAAAATTGTGAGATTTGTTCATGAATGTGGTTCAATCACTCGAGCCCAAAGACGTTTTCAGCGTGAAATGAACAAACCAGCACCTGAAAGTCACTCCATACGAATATGGGTGGATCAGTTTGAGGCTACAGGATTTCTCCTTGAGCGGAAATCTACTGGAAGGCCAAGAAAGTCAAATGAAAGGGGGAATGCTGTTATGGAGGCATTAACCAATCGATCCTAAAAAGTCAATTAGGAGAGCATCACTTGAGTTAAACATTCCAAAAAGCTCTGTTCATAATATCCTTCATAAATAAGAGGTTTGTTTGAATGTTATAAAATGCAAACAGTTCATAAACTTTTACAAGAGCATTATGAAACAAGAATAAATGTTTGTCAATGGTTAATTGACCTGATAGAATTGGACGAACATTTCTTTATCGAATCTCATTTTTAGTGTTGAGGCTACATTTCACTTATCACGCAAAGTTAATCGTCACATTTGTAGGGTATGGGTAGAAGACTATCCGCATGAATTGTATGAACGAATTGTATGAAAGGGATTCGCCTCAAGTAAATGTCTGGTGTTCCATGTCATGTTCTCACATTGATGGACCCTATTTCTTTGATGAACGCATTGTCAACAGCATTTTGTACTTCAACTACGACTAAAGTTCTTTATTCCACAACGTCAAGAAAATCCCAACTTATTATAAAAAGCTATCTTTCAACAGGATGGAGTACCACCTCACTTTGCTCAAATTGTTAAAGTGTTTTTAAAACAAACTTTGTCAGACCATTGGATTAGTCGAGGAGGACCTATGAGATGGCACACTCGTTCACCCGACTTAACACCATTAGATTCTTTTTATTATTACCTCTGCCACTGAAGGCGAAGGAAATTGTTTTCATCCCTTTCTGTCTGTTTGCTTGTCTGTTTGTGTACAGGATATCTCAAAAAGTTGTAAACGGATCTGGATGAAATTTTGTGGACAGGTTCGGTGTGTGACAAAGACGAAGTGATTAGATTTTGGTGAAGATCCGGATCCGGATCCGACTACTAGAATTTTAAAAAGTGATTCTTCATCATTGAGACGATATATAGCACGATATCTCAAAAAGTTGTGGACAGATTCAGACGGAACTTTATGGACAGGTTGGGTGTGTCGCAAGGATGAATTGATTCGATTTTGGTGAAAATCTGGATCTGGATATGAGAATTATTAAATTTTTCAAATAATTCTTCACCATTGAGAGATCAGTCCAAAAACTATATCGTACTGTATCGCATAATATTTCGAAAATGTATTGGGCCCGATATGTTCTATTGTTATTTTTTATCTCTGGGGTTTAAAAAAAAGTAAAATTAACACTCTCAAACGAAGGGACCTTGAATATCTTAAACATCGCATTGTTGATGCTGTGTCATCCATCCCTACAAATGTATTGGAAAATGTTTTCGCAGAATTTGAACACCAAAGTAGATCAATTATAGTGAATGATGGGTGACATGCAGAACTTTATTAATAATTCGAGAATGTCTAAACAATACCATAAAAATTAAACAAACTAAAATGTGTCGGACTATCACATGTATTCATCTATACTAATAAAAGGTGTGTGTGTGTGTGTGTGTGTGTGTGTGTGTGTGTGTGTGTGTGTGTGTGTGTGTGTGTGTGTGTGTGTGTGTGTGTGTCATTGGTATCTACATATGTGGGTTTCAGAATATGGAATGGATCCTCCCAGGGTGGACTCAAAGCATCCACCTTCATTTCAGCAAGGGGTCACGATTCATGGACCAAGCTGTGAAGTTTTCTGTTCTCAAAGTTTTGTGCCGAGGACTCTCTTCAGGATCGTCGCTAAGCCCCGGACAGCTTCCAACTGTAGTTTGTTTGTTGTAATATTATCAGGGATGGTTTTTAGCTCACCTGTAAAGCAGTTCCGGGGAGCTTATGGGATGGCTTGTCCGTCCGTCTGTCCACATATACTTGCAACTTCTTCTCAGAAACTCCATATACAATTTCAATGAAATTTGACCACAACCTTCATCACCCGTGATCGTATAAAAAAACAACAAATAAACGGGGTCGGAAGGGGTCTACAGAGGGAGTTTATGGAGGTGGGGGGGGGAGTGGGTGACCTCCCCAAAGAGGTATTTGCTTTCTTCTCAAACGATGCACACAATTCCGATGAAACTTCACGCCAACCTTCATCACCAATGACGTCGTAAAGTTTGTTCATGACATTGGAAAAATCTGTCTCAAAGGGGATTTAAGGGGGTTTGCCCCCCAAAATATGCATTTGCTTTCTCCTCAGAAACTACACATGCAATTCGATGCAAGTTGACCACCATCTTCACCACCCATGATGTACTAAAGTTTGTTCATGACGTTAAAAAAATTGGATCTTTGGGGTTCTCAAGGGGGGAGGGGGTTGCCCTTCCAAAATATGTATTTGCTTTCTTTTCTGAAACCACACACACTATTTCGATGAAACTTGACCACAACCTTTATCATCCATGATGTATCAAGGTTTGTTCATGGCATTAAAAAATAAATCCAAAGAAATTTACTTTCTTCTGCATTATATATTTTGTAGGTCATCCATGCCTTCCAGTGGTTGCCTGATTATCTTATCCATCCACTACCAGGTGAGCACCCAGGGGTATTTCCCCTATGTTTAATTTCTCTGTGAGGTTATTTGTCATCATTCCTGCAGGTCCAGCTTATCACTGGTACAACTTTGGCATTCTTCAGCTTCCAGGATCTTCTCAATTCATTCTTGAGGTCTTGGTGTTTGGTCATTTGCTTGATTTCTGCATCGTTTAGTCAAAAATCACTGCTATTAACACCTCAATCAGCAATGGCTTCTTCTATTTTTTTTCTTTTTTTTGTACCTAAGTATGATATCTGGTTGCAACGCTTTGTTTTCGATGTCCACGCTTGATGGGATCATTAGGTCATACGTGAGTGGTAGGTACTTCGATATTTTCAGTGATTTATTTTGGTTCATGTTTCCACAAATTTTCTGGAACTGGGACATCAATGTTTTTGCAGATGTGCCAGCAGATTACTTTACAAAACTCTGTTGTGTGGTTGTGTGTACAGCTGTTCTGACATGAGTTTGTTTTAATGTGGGTGTTCGGTCATTAACATATCATTCTTTGCTAACTCCATCTCCACCCCTCACTTTTTCTCCTTTTTTTTTTTACCTCTCTCTCTTTCTCACCCCTTCCTCTCATCCCTCCCTCCCACGGCATAGCAACGTTTGGTGAGGCAAAGCTCTCTCAGCCTTCCCTCCCTTCCTCGCTCTTCCCCCTTCCGAGCTTCCCCTCCCTCCTGCCTCCTCTCTCTCCCTCCCTCTCTCCTCTCTTCTTCTCTCTCTCCATTCCCTCCTCTCTCAACCCCCTCCTTAATACCCCCGTCAGCGAAGCGACGGGTTGTGTTTGCTTGTCTATATTGTTGTGGTTCTACAAAACCGCATGCCTCTAAGGCAATGGCACCCAACATACAGTGGTTTCCAGGCAGTTATTTAGTTAATCTTCGTGCAGTTAGACCTTCCCCTCATGTCTAGTGGGTTAACGGGACGAAGTGCATTGCGTGGTTCTCATAGCTAGGTCTATTAACTGTCTTTATCTTCTATTCTGATTTATATTCCAACACTTTCCTTTTAGCCATTGTACAAATCAAACAAGCAAGCATACAGGCCATGCAAAATGCGATGAATGAGCACACAATAGCAAGCAGCCTCCCGTGGCTTGGAACCAATAGGGCATGCTGCACAATCGATACTGTACAGCACACGCATCGTGTGCCATTATTTCATTCATATCTGTGCACCAATTTCTAACCAGAATCTCATCTTGCTCACCCCTTGCTCACAAAAAAACTCACCACTTCGACCACCAACACCTGCACACGGGAAAAATATTCCCGCACCCCTTCGTGCCTCTGCATCGCCACAATTCGCCACTATATGGAGGAGTATTGCACAACTCGGACTGCGCGAAGTGGGGCCGAGCAACGGACATTAAAAGCTCAACTGCATCTCACAGGGGATGTACCGAGTGAGCACCTGCGATAAATACAATCCTCGTCCAGTCACCAGAACATGGCAAGACGGGCGGTGAGGAGTGGTCGCAGGAAGGGCGATCCGGGAGTTTGGTATTGGGCCCGGGTGTGCATTTTGGCTCATGAGAGGAGGCCCGTGGGAGGTGGGTGTGCATTGCTATTCGGCATTCAGACTGCACTCGGAGCACGTTTGGGGCCTGGGTCTTGGCTCATACCCTATGTTGAGTCAGTAGTTTAGGGCCGTGTCGAGCCGGATGGACAAATGAGACCATTTCCAGTCATGGGAGCCTGGCAGGGCATGGCTAGAGCCGCTGAGGCTCAATAGAGAAGTGGGATTCAGGTCACAGCACGTCGCTTTCGGGTCATCACCCTACCCTTCACCCGGGTCTTATAAAAGGCGGAGCCCGGAGCTGCGCGCTCTCTGCTTTGCCCCTTTCTTTGCTCCTCTCGGCTCTGCGTTGGCTGTTCCTCATTACCTCTGCCCTTCACTGGCTCTTCAATCGCGGTTGGTATGTGGCAGAGACCTTTTTCTTCTTGAGGACCAGTACGGGGCACACGTTGCTACGAGCCCCAGCAAAGTGACAAAGCCAGAGATAACACGCCAACTCTCGAGGCATGAACACTCAAGCAGAGCATCCCACAGAGGTACACGCAACACTTACAGACCTATGCAAGACTAGGTTAATGAATTTTCACCTCGCGCATCTTCTCTCCTCTCTCATTCCACCACTCTATCTCGTCCCCTTTGGATGCACAAAAGAGCATCCATTACAGATTCGCAATCCCATTTTCCTCTGGCACGACACCACACCCCACATATTGCACAACACCACACCTCCCAATCCCACACCTTACACACCAGTATTCCTCCCACCTAACTCTCCCTAAGCGTACTGGGTTGCATTGGTCGGCTGACCGCACCAGGTATTGTGAGGCCGTTTGTCCTCATCTGCTCTTTCTTTCTGGACCATATCTAATCTTCCTCGGGTGTGTGTGTGTGTGTGTGTGTGTGTGTGTGTGTGTGTGTGTGTGTGTGTGTGTGTGTGTGTGTGTGTGTGTGTGTGTGTGTGTGTGTGTGTGTGTGTGTGTGTGTGCGCGCGCGCGCGCGATGGCGCCTGTCATAGCTTAAGTTAAGATTGCAGAAGTGATAACAGGATAAGTCTGCTCTGTCTGCTTTTGTAAATTGCTTGCCTTTTGCCGCACCCCAAAAATTCCTTGCTATCCCTGCTGTACATAATAAACCCAATCCACTGTGCCACATACCTTTCCTCACTTGATTATAAATAAATGCTTTGTGTAGAATTGTTCCCAGCGCGTTTTCATATTTTCCTTCATTGGTTCAGCATGGTTCGTATTCTAGCTTACCCGGGACGTTATACCCCAACGATCTGTTTTTCGAGTCGGTACGTTCTTGGCAGTTATGCTCGGCTGCATCTGATCTGGAAAGGTGATCCGGCCAGCTTGAACAAGGCATACCGAGGGTGTGTCCCCCGGGAATTAAACCACGTGACTTTTAGGTAAACGGTATCGATGGAGGATCCTAAGTCACGTGGTCGGGTTATTGGCATTCACGGTCGATGAGCGACCCGCCGCATCACAAAGTTATTCGTGTGCGATGGCCTGCGATTCTGGAGAGTCTGGTGGGAACTAGAGGTAGCCTCCCCCCTTGTGGTCTTCTCGCACCCAACCCCGGGTCCGCAACAATACTCATAAAAGGCAATGTGTGTGTCTCCTCCATAACTCCAAAACGGTACAACCTCGCAGCCTGAAACTTTGCATGCATACCAAGAAAACTCGAAGGAAGTGCAAGAGTGATAATTGGGTGTTGGGTTAATTAAAACACCCCTTTTGAAGAACACCCCAAATTAACGGCCTTATTTAATTATATCCTTCGTCAGGCGATCCTCGGCCACCTCGCTCTCTGGGTCAAAAGGCGCTTCCTGGGTAACCTCGCTGGGGTCTGAAGCTGCCATGTTTTTTGGCCTGCTCAACCATGCCTCGACTTGAAATAGGCCGCAACGATTTCTCAACGATAAAGTTGTTGTTTTCACTTTCCTCACTCATATTATGAAATGCCTGTCCATAGCTCAGAATTGCTGGGTACATTGCAATGATTATAAACACCCGGAGACGGCAGCGTTCGTGGCTTGACATTTTGGCCAATTCTGGGAGGTGTATATTTAATGTGTTGCTAATCGCCTGCCAAACGAGCCGTTTCTTGTCAACTATTTTGTTGGAGTGCTTGCTTGAGTGCTTGTGCTTGCTTGAGTGCTTAAGCCATTTGGTGAGTGCTCTCCAAGCTGTTTGGTTGTTCTTTTTGGTAAGAGTATCCATGCTGTCAATGAAACATCACTAAGACAAACTTATGCGTCCGTCTGTATTGGGCCGTGCGGTGGATGCCTCGGGAGGTGTCTTATCCACTGAAAATGTGCAATTGTATTTTTACAGGACATCGTTTTGTTTTACCTTTTTGTGCGATCTCCTTTTAATATATTCCACGCCTCACTTCGACATTGATACAGATATAACCAGCCGTTCTGGAGAAGATTTTTGAAGGTTTTAGAGTAAATTCAATATGGCTGCCAAACCATGTGACCTATCAATTAGAAATTAACAAACTTCTGAAAGGATGTCTTGGGGAAAGTGTATGTGAAATTTTGCCTCAATCTGTCCAGCCGTTCTGGAGAAGAAGGTTTTTAAAATTTATTAATTTTCAACAGAAGATGTCTGACGAACCATGTGACCTATGACATAAATTTAAATTCTGCCTCCAATCCTCCAGTGGAATACGTGTGTGAAGTTTCGTGCTAATCGGATGAGGTGTGTTTTTCTATCCAAGATGGACGCCAAACCATGTGACTTGTGACGTCATTTTTACTATGTATGCAGACATGATGGAAGATGATAGTCGCAAATTTTCGCTTCGTTAGGTTATGTGATTCCAGAGAAAACATTATTTAATATTTTTCTTGAATCCAACATGGCTGCCAAACCATGTGACCTATCAATTAGAAAATATCAAAAGGCACCAGTTCACCACTTGCTTGATATGTGTACCAAATTTCGTAAATATATCTTGAGGGGATTTGTAGTTAAGCTCCGGAAACGAAATGTGACGGACGGACAGAACCCCTTTTTATACCCCCCCACCAACCTTGTTGGTTGGCGGGGGGATAAAAACAATAAGATGCATCCAACCAGGGTTTGCCATGATCTGCCTGTGAAGGCATTGAGCGTAGATCAACATTTTGTGTTCTGTGCCTTGATATATTTTTCAATTGAATTTTGCTAATTTTCCACTTGAATTCCTCCTTCAAAGAACTCTGTTGAAAGGTAAATCTTTGTGTTTGTCATTTTTATGTACTTCGTGTGTGTGTGTGTGTACGTATATAAACTGTATTACCATATGGACATAAACAGAGACATTTGAAGGACATGACCATAATACAGATGATAAAGAAAATCACAAAGGTTTTCGTTGTGCTCTCTTCAGGTGAAATTCACACAAAGTGAATGAGGTGAGGAAGAAAAACAGTCTAATCTACACCCATCAACAAAGTCAATTCCGATTGGATGTTCTCTGTTGATGCGTCACCTCCCACCAGTCTATATGGGAGGAGCCTGTTCAGTGTTCAGCTCTCCAATTGGAGGTTGCAGAGCTTGAGGCGGAGCCCCTAAGGCTGTTGCAGAATCCGCTTCATCAACATCTGTGATCGTGAGACTAGTTCGTGTTCCTCTTCTTCTTTGCACAAATAAGCAAAGCGAGTGGACGAACTCTTTTTGCCGACGTAACATAGCGTCCATGGAATAGATAAATGTCGCTTCTCGTATGCGGAGATGTTATATGTCGTCCTCTACTCGATATCTTGAATGAATCCACATTATACTGTTCAGCACAGTTTGTATTCTGAATCAAATGCTGTCCAATACACAAGAAGTGTCCAATAGCAGATACACACGATATTGGGATTGATGCTGGGACCTTCGTACAAGCATGTACCGGCTGTATTCGTGTACCAATAGTGTTTTTCCTGATGGACAAAGGGATGTGCTGTTTGATTCGGCCAGTCAGAGTTTGGGTAGTTCTGACTACATACCGAGCATCACACTGGCACTCATAAATTATACTGCTAAGTTTTGAGGTAACATCCTTCTTAACTGCAGAAATCATATGTCTGGAGGTGAAAATCACTCTTTGATGAACAGCCAGTTTCATGTTTGAAACGCTTCTTTTGATTTGTTCATCATATCTTTGCGACATTTTCCCTTTCCAAGCTATCTTGATGTAGACCGGGCACTTTTCAGGACCATCTTCTGTTCATCTATAGCAGTGAAGAATTTGTGCATAAACCTTATGATATACTCAGGATATCCATTCTCACTGAAACTCCTTCCCCCACCCATCCTCGCTCCTTCTCCCACACATCCTCGCTCCTTCTCCCTCTCCTCGCACCTTCCCCTCTCTTACTTGCTCCTTCCCCCACCCCTTCGTAATCCTTCCCCCACCCCTCCGCACTTCCCCCACCCCTCCGCACTTCCCCCACCCCTCCGCACTTCCCCCATCCCTCTGCACTCCTTCCCTCAACCCTCTGCACTCCTTCCCCCACACCTCCGTGCTCCCTCCTCGCTCCTTCCCTCCCCTCTCCTCCTCTCTCCCTCCCCCTCTCCCTCCCCCTCTCCCTCCCCCTCTCCCTCCCCCTCCATCTCACTCACTCCCCCCTTCCCTCCCATCCAGCATTTTCCCTGCAACAGGAAGGCTGTTTGTTTATCTGTTTCCCACCCTTGAGAGATTCGCCGTACCAGCTCTGCTGCTGAACTCGTTGCCTTGGCCCGTAGACACTGGCTGAATAGATTGTGCTTGGCATTCCAGAAATCTCATCTGCCCTTTTGTCTAAGTCCCCACCTGGCCCCGCCTGCTTACAAGAAGTTTTTACACATTTTATCTTATCCCGAGCTATAGTGGTTATACATTGCACACACTGGCTCTTCAGCTTCACGGATAACAAGACGACATACTCTGACATTTTCCCTGTTTACAAGAGTAAATCTACACTAACGTGAATCACACAGACCATACATACTATACTTACACAATCTAGATATGGATTCCATGTAACATAATGTCATGTAATCCTGACCAAAGATATTACAACACATTGAAACTTGAAATGATTCTGTGCAGCCTAGTTGTGCATTGCTCCCATTTCCCACAATGCAAAACAGTATTTGCTGTTCTAAGTTTCATATTGTCATTTGAGACTTTGACGCAGTACCAGCATGTGCTCAATACTACTGGCATCTTCAACGCCTTTATGTTTACCAGCATGAAACGCATCTTACCTGACTGCTGTGAATTTGTTTTGAGGAGGACAACAATGTTTAAATCCTGCCTTGATCAGACAAGAGCTCGAAGTAAACCCAATCATAACACTTTGAGATGATTTGCATCACTGCTTCAGTGCGAGAGACAACAGAAATCAATTCAACACTATAAACATTACACCTAATATTTTGCAAAATTGGGCATAAAGTGTTGGTGACAAGAGTCTGAGCTGTGATTGTTCCCAAAGGTAGAGCAATGCAATGAAGTAAATTGAATAACTTGCATATTTTTAAATCGTGCTTGTGAATTAATAATGCTGTGAATTAATAACACTGAATTAAATTAATAATGCTGTGGATTAATAATGCTGCATATATTTCTGTTTTTCCAAATCTTTTCAGTGCTTTTGGTTATATATACAGGTAGTGGGGAAAATAATGGAAACACCAATGTAAAGTCATTTAATTGGGAGTTGGGCCACCATGTGCAGCCATTATCGCCTGTATGCACTGAATCTGCAGGAGGGATGCGGCACCATTCTTCCTCGAGAAAGTCAATCAACTCACACCTGTTTAATGGAGGTGGAAAACGCTGTCTCAGACGTCGTTCTACAATGTCCCATAAATGCTCGATTGGGTTCAGATCTGGTGACTGAGAAGGCCATGACCTCTGGATAACATCAATGTCATGCTCATCAAACCATTGGGCGACCACACGTGCTCTGTGAATGGGGGCATTGTCATCCTGGAAGACACCACTCCTGGCAGGAAAGAAATGCTGCAACATGGAGTGAAGATGATCACCCAGTACCATTTAAGTAGCAATTAGCATTGACCTTGTGATCTAACTGGATGACTGCACCCAAATCATCCAGGAAAATACACCCCACAATATTGTTGCGGATTCGCGCCCGCCGGCGTGCGGACGGCCACGTAACTCGAATCGCGGCACGTCGCCCACCGGACGGACAATCCAGTCGTGACCCTCTCGGACTAACGCCGGGAACTAGTCACGGGTGGACCTTTCGGTCTCACCACGATCGTGCCAATCGGCCCCCGCGTGGGATAGGGTTGCTCGCCAAATTAGACCTACCTAAGTACCCACACGGAGGGTAGACCGGGCGATCGCACCTCGCCGCAGGTCGACTTCGGACACGGGCCACTTTAAGCGACCCGTTCCGTACTATCGGGATAACCGAGCGGTGTTATTCGTCGGCCTCGACGGTTCGATTAATTATCGGGCGTTTTAGCCCACGACCAACCCTTTACGTGAAGCAAGATGGAGATTCAATGAAAGAAAAGACGAAGCGAAGCGGGAAAACAGTTCAACATAACTCACATTTATTTCGCGATGAACGGGAAGCACACATATACAATTACACCAAAAGCACATGTAAAAGGAGAAGACAATGCAGAGCTATCTGACTACCGAGCACACGGCAACACTTATACAATTTTACTTCACAGACGGCGCCGACAACACATATTCCCAAAGCAAAAGAAAAGGACCACCCTCAAGGATGAGGGGGGTAGGCGGGCCTGGGTCCGAGACCGTGTCGGGCCTACCCGTCTGATGATGAGACGCAGAGCGGCGGCGGCTCCTCAACTCCGCGGGCCTCGCGGACAGTGTCTGGTAGGGGGTGGGAAAGGGGCCCCCTTGTCGCACTATCTCAGCGCGGGGGGAAACAGGAGGGGGTTGTTGATGCTCGGGGGATGGCGGATATCACCCTGTCTCGGGTCCCGCGACGAGCGTCTCCTCCTTGACCTCGGTCGCGTTGCTGGCCTCTCCCTCTGCAGCTCCCGGCACCGACGCGAGCATCCCCTCGTCCGCCTTCGCCGCCGCCACCTCTCCACAGCTCCGTCTAATCGCCCTCTCCGTCTCCTCTCTTGGCTCGTCCCAACTCTTCACTCTTGACTTCTCCCCTCCGAACTCACAACTGCCAACTCACTGTTTGGCGAGCGCGGCCGTTTATATCCCCCGTGGCTTCGCCCCCCCCACCTTTGACCCTTTACCTCCAACCCTTCACCTCCAACTGGCTCCCTATTGGACCGAGGAAAAGTGGGCGTGAATGCTTTTTGATCCATGAATTTGCATATAGCGACCGCACTCCAACGCCCTGGAGGCGGGGCCAAATCGCCCCAGCTCGCCGATCGGACGGGACAGAAGTGGGCGTGAGTCGTTTTTGATCCGTTTTTCTTCGGAAAGTCTGTGATGTCTCTGAACACGCTGCTCGGTGCGCGCCCCGCACGAGTCCAGCATCGGCGCCCACAAGTGGCGTGGGAATGACGGTGATGCGATGGTGACGAGTTGTGACGGTAAAGGTCGTGGCTGTTGTTGTGAAGCGGCGTTGTGGTTGATGGTTGTTGTTGTGAAGCGGCGTTGTGGTTGGTGGTTGTTGTTGTGAAGCGGCGTTGTGGTTGGTGGTTGTTGTTGTGAAGCGGCGTTGTGGTTGGTGGTTGTTGTGATGGCTGTTGAGACGTGGTTGGTGGTGGTAGTAATGGCGGCTGGTCCAAAATAAAGATAGTAAAAGAAAAACGGCTATCCTGAAGAGTCGCAGCCCGACTGAATGACATTTATTCCCTCTAAACAACGGGTTTGGGCCTAACTACACATATACTTACAGAGATATCTCACCTAAGGGACCTGAATGGTGGTTTGCGAATTTGGTCAACCACAACAATATTACAGAACCACCAGAACCCTTCACTGTTGGAAACAAGCATTCAGGGTTGTTGAGGTCTTTAGGTTGGTGCCACACGTGCACTTGTCCGTTTGTCGAGAACATGGTGAAGGATAATTCATCTGACCAGATTACATTTCTCCATTGCTTGGTAATCCATTGCCTGTGCTCTTTGCAGCACTGGACTTGCAAACATGCATTGCCAGATGTAGTGAAGAGTTTGTACACTGCAACCCGATGATGGTATCCCATTCTGTGGAGTTCTTGGTGGGCTGTTTTTTTATGAAACTGACGACTGCTCGTACCCCAGGATGAAGTTTACAGCTAATTAATTTGTAGTTACTTGCCTGCTTTGCCTTGCACTTCAAATATATGCATGGATATCACAATCCTGGAGTGTGTGCTTCCACATTCTGTTGCCCTTTGTTGATGATGTCATTTCTTTGGAGTTCCATGCTGACGTCACTTCAGACACCGTTGCTCGTGAAACATCAGCAAGTTGAGCTGTCTTTGTCGCTGAATCTCCTGCCAAACGCGTCCCAACAATCACCCCTCTTTCAGTGTCAGTGAGGTTTTTATTTTGTCAGTGTCAGTGAGGTAAAAAAAAGGTTTTAAAAATTCAAGAGTAATACAACCAAAAGAATCAAAAACAAGAAACCAAACAAGAAAATCGATGAACAAGAAACCAAAACAAGGATATCAAAGAGCAAGAAGTCAGAGATGATCAAAGAAGAATGAGAAAAAGAAGGCAAAGAAATTGAAGAAGAAAAAGGAGTAGGTGAAGGAATCGACAAAGAAGAAATTGGAGCAAAAGAACCCCAAAACCGATAAGCAGACATCAAAAGGTCAAAATAAAACGAACTACGATCCCACCCTTTTTATCCCCATTGCCTCCGCAGCGCCTAGAGGGAGTTCAAGCATGTGGGGGTAGGGGACTTCTCCAGGGAGCGAGAGTGGGAATGGGCACGGATAGTGAAGAAAAGGGGGAGAGGGGAGGGAGGGGGTCTGGAGGAGTCTTCAGCCACCTTTCAATTTTCTATCTTAACAACTTCCTCCAGGCCCGGGATGAGCAGTCCTTGCATGGGCTTAACTTGACGTGGACCTGTTTTTTTACTCTACCGGGGGGCCTTGTCCAGGGGACCTTTCCTTTTATCCTGGCCCCTCCTCCAGCACTTTTTAACTTCCCAATCACGTGGGTCGATATCTTCATAGCCGGAGGAGGAGCCAGCTCCTTCGATCTCTGGCGGCAGGGTCTCTTGAGATGAGTATTTCTTCCGTCCTTGCCACTGGAGCAACCACCACTCCTTTAAAAGGGTCCTTCCCTGCTCCCCCCCCTCCACAGGCCTGATACTCGGTATAACCACATCCTTCTTTGCCCTCTCCTCTTGTCTCTCCTCCACACTCCTCCCTCCTCCTCTCTCACCCGTCCTCCCCTCGTACTCTGTTGCTGCAGAGGGTGGGAGGTGGGGATTCAGCAGGCACAGGCACGACCATACTTGATCCCGGGCCAACATCCCTGCCCCTGCCCACAGATGCACGCATTCTGCTCGCATAACTTTGCAGGCAGGAGGGGAAGGTGTGCCCTGGTAAACCACTGAGGTTGCACTGCACCTGATAGGTGCAGAACTCTCTCAAATGTCCCAACTGACCACACTGTGAGCAAAATTGTTATTTGCACCCAGAGATTAGGTGGCCCAGTTGTCTGCATCTGTGGCATACTTTCAGCTGACCGCATATAAAACTTGTCCATGGTCCATCCCAATGACTATCCCATAAGGGATATGGGTAACCATGCCATCCTCCTTTACTCAGAACTTAACACAATATTGCCGAGCTCCAATTCATGCAGCCAAACCATTTTGGATAAACCATGGCAGAGTTTTCACGTCAACATGAGACAACCAGTATTTCACATCATAATGAGACGCTCTCATTGTAGAGGCGGACCTCATGACCCTGTCATAGTCAGAGGGCCCTGACCACCCAATCAGCCTGAGAACCACCTGCCCGAGCAATAGTCGACCAACCATACCCAGAACTTAGCAAGCCTTTCAGCTGAATGAAAGGACGCATCAAATCCATGGGCCAAGGAGATAAGGCAATAAAAATCCTCAGCCTTGAACCCCAGTACGTCGAACAAAACCGTCCGCCCAATTACCTCACTCGGCATGGTTTCTTCCTTTGAAAACATGAACCTGACAAATTTATAGTGCCTGCTCACCATTCTGGGGTCTTGGGGAATGCGGGGACAACACCAGGAGAGAGGGAGGAAGGGGGAGGAAGGGAGGTGGTGGCAGGGAAACGTGAGGCTACCTTCCTGCCTGGTGGGTAAGGCCTACCAGACAGGAAGAAGGCCGGGGAAAAGCAGGAAGGGAAAGATGAACGAAAACGTATGACGACTGATGTGGATTTTTAAACCCACCTTGTTGTGATCGTTGTCCTCCTGAAGGATTCTAACTGGCCGATTGTGGAATCCTATTTGACTTCAGACAGAGTTTAACGTTTGTCCGATTTGATTATAAAATCCTACAAAAACCCTATTGACACTGATAAAACTGATGTCCACACAAGTCCTTCCTTGTGAAACAATTTATTTCCTAATTATACACCATACACTTCTCACCCTTGTACAATGAACTTAAGAATCC
>NC_140961.1:69228461-69288461 GCF_056783735.1 Eptatretus burgeri | reverse complement strand
CAATAAAGGAAAGGACGAGAACGAGCTGAAACATTCAACAAATGGAGTATTTATTAACAGTAGGTGGGGAAGGAGGGAAGCACGTAAGGGCAGAGTTATCACGACTAATAGGAATGCAAGTATGTCCAGCAATGAGCACTTAAACAATTCCTACTTACAGACGGCCCACAGACAGACGCACACCCAAAAGAAACGAAAGGGACCTTCCCGCCTTGTGCGGTCTTCGACGAGACGAGCGAATCAGGAAGAGACCAGCCACGTCGAGATGTGACCAGGCCAGCGCCAGCGACGACACGAGACCAGAAGCGTTGAGTGATGCGTTCCACGCTCAAGCAGACCACGCGCTCGAGCTGACGGAGAACCAGACTCCAGTGACAGGACGAGATGAGAGCAGACGCCGGCGACAGCACGAGATTAATCTCCCCCGTTCGTCCAAAATCGCCAACCTTTTTTCTCTAGAAGGGAGGGGCCTCCTTTCCTCACCACTCGCCTACTGATTGGACGAGGGGTTCTCACGCGAATCGTGGCGGCCTCCCCATTGGCTGAGGCGCGCGTGTAGTGCTCGCCCTCCGCTCATTGGCTGGAGCTTCGAGCCGAAGCGACGGAGGCTCCGCCCACCTCCTCGCCTTCGGCCGCGTGCCTAATGGCGCTGGTGCTGAGTCGGAAACGGGGCGGATGAGACGCCCGCTCCTTGCCGATTGGCTAAGGAGGGATACCATGCCTACGTTAGACTCCGCCCATGCGCACGTTTGCTGGCGAGCGCGCGAAGAATGCCGCGAGCATTATGGCGTCAGGATGGAGCGAAGGTGTCGTTGTTATAAGTGTAAAAATCCTATCTATAAAAATAACTCAGTGCATGTACATTTAATTACTATACCCATTCAATAAGGGAAAGGGAGCCATCTATCCACATTTACTTATCGAAATAACTGAGCTATAGGACCTGTATGTTGAGTGCTCAGGGCTTCCAGATCCGTAACACTATATATATAGATATATATGTGTGTGTATATATATATATATATATATATATATATATATATATATATATATATATATATATATATATATATATATATATATATATATATATATATATATATATATATATATATATATATATATATATCGATATATTATTTCTGTTCACGTCTGCGCGTAATTTGACGCATCTCCAAAACTGCCAGACGGATTGTCGCCATTTTCGGCATGCGGGTGCTCTTTGGTCTAATGAACAGCATGGGCTATTTGAGATCGCGCCAGACAGACAGGTTTGGGAATTTTGGGCGATTTTCTAATTTTTACATTCGTTTACATGGCGACGTGTGACGTCACCGCTGAGAGGCGTAATTCCGTCATGACATCATTGGTCATTCGCTGACTTTATTACGTCTGTCGTCGACAGACCGTCACCACTGAGAGACGTAATGCCACTCTGAGAAAACAGCGTCTGCAATGTAAAACCCTCTTCTGCACATGCTGACTACCTCAGAAGGTGAATTTGACACAAAAAATGTAACAAGAAACATGGTATATAAAGTAAAGATTTTTTTTTATATTACTGCTCCTGTTCAGTCTATGGCTAGGCCTATATCATGTTAAACTTGCCCCATCAGACGCCAACCTTCCAGTCATACTGCAGAGGATGCAATTTCCAGTCAGACTCGCATACTCGATGACCATAAACAAATCCCAGGGCCAAACATTTGACAAACTCGGAATATACCTCCCAGCCCCCGTGTTCTCCCATGGTTCTCCCATGGTTCTCCCATTCTCTCCTATATATCTATCAAAGTGGACAATAATTCTTCACAAGGACTATTCAGCAACAAGACACTCACCCAAAATGTCATCTACAGGGAGGTCCTTTAGAAAACTAAGAACAGGTAACCATAGCGCATCACATCCCAAATGACACCCTCACCAGCTTCCCATAACATCAACTATTATATCTCATCCACCTTTTGCCACCCATTCAACATGGGTATGGCCTGTCGCAGCTAAGTGGGAGCCACTTCGTTCCAAAACTGACCAAAAATTATCAAAAATGAACTTCATGAATTTATCAAATCATTAACTATTCCATTAACTGGAGCATATATGGAACACAAGGCAAAAAACAGTTTATCAATTCAGACAAACACAACTCAGGAAAGGAACCAGACTGAAAAACATTTAAATATCATGGACACTTACTATGACAATCCGTTCCACTTGTTAGGCCAGGATGTCGTGACACGATAGTATCAAATTTTGGCAAATTTTCATATTTCTCGATGGACATGAATAAAAAATTAAATTTTCTTCCCTCCAAATGGTTGTCAGATAAATATTTGAGCATTATTGCTCATAGACTTGTGAAGTCGGTCTGATTCATCTATTTATCTATTTTAATGTCCAAATACTTAAAACATTCACTCACCTCAATATTTCAGCAATAATTCCAAAATTCCATAATCGTCGCGTAATGGCGGACGAGAAAAAAATCTCCCTTTAACTGTTGAGGGAGATTGAGGCAAACCTGTATTTTTCCTGCAAAGAAGGTCATGACAGAAATGTATCATTTGGGGTAAGAGATTTCAAATTCAATGATTCAGGTAAAATTGTATTGTGTATAATATTGATTGTCGCGTAATGGCGGACAAATTTTAAATTTTGAAACGCGTGGTCAGTGAGGCCTAGGTCACATTTGCCACGGCGGCCGTGGGGTCTCCAAAATCTACGGCCACTAGCAATTATACGGCGGCCGCAGTATTTCCACGGTCACACAATGTAGCAGTCACATATGTTTTTATTTTTCGGGGAGCCGCACGGCGTATTTAGGCCTAAGTCACATTTGCCACGGCGGCCGTGGGGTCTCCAAAATTTACGGCCACTAGCAATTATACGGCGGCCGCAGTATTTCCACGGTCACACAATGTAGCAGTCACATATGTTTTTATTTTTCGGGGAGCTGCACGGCGTATTTATAAATTGTGGAGACCGAAAACGTGGGGTTGCCATACGGTCTTTGATTTGATGTCGCACGGTGACCTTAGTGCATTCCTGCGGCGGCCATAGAATTTTCAATGCAGACGCAAGGTGCCAGCAGGGGGACCGCAGGGGGGGCCCTAAGGCGAACGTGCGGCCAGACGGACGGTAACGAATGGGTTAATTTTATTTTATTTTTACCAGTTTTTTTTCGGCTTGTCGAATTGCTACGGTGAACGTAGAAATGAAAAAAGTTATAACTCCGCGTTATAATTCCACGGCGACCTTACAGCCTGTAAAATATAGCCATACGGCGTAGGGCCACCCTGAGGCCACCTCAGAAACTCTGCGGCCGCTGCACGTTTCTGTCAATTCAGAGGGCGTACGGCCGCCGTATCCTCGCCGTAGAGCAAATGTGACTTAGGCCTGAGCGGTATTTAATCAAAATATGTCTATAATGTTTGTAAAATTAGATAATATGATTATTGTTGGTAAAATGAGCCTCATCTCAGCCACTTTCAGCACACTTCACAGAATAGCACAGGCACTTTTATTTTTTCATTCCTGAATAGGCATTCAAAGTGAAACTAGGATAAATTTCACTCTATCACATGCCACTCAGCCAATTTTTGATCGATTTCCAAACTGTAGCTTGTGTTCTGGAAAGGAAAGTTCATTCTTTCTGTTGAAATATACTTTTCAAAACCAAGTTCCAATGACAAATATCAGATAAATTAAACAACATCTGAAAATCTAAAAATGAAACTGGAAATATGACTGCTTTTTCAGCTGATAGCATTTCAGGTACATGAATCTTAGGATCCTGTTTTTCTGTACATGAATCTTAGGATTTTTCAATGCTCTAACTGACTGTGAGGGTTTCACGAAGGCGAGTTTACTCATATTTGTGTCTATTTACTCTTATTTAAATACAAGCATTGGAACAGGGTGGCTCCCACTTTGCTGCGACAGGCCGTATATGCTAGTGTGTATATATATATATATATATATATATATATATATATATATATATATATATATATATATATATATATATATATATATATATATATATATATATATATATAGTCATGCGCCGCTTAACGACGTTCCGGGCAACGACGGATCGCATATACGACGGATCTGCCAGCTATGAAAAAAAAAATGTAACTGAAAATTTCCTATCGCCGAGTGATGTAGCCTCGTATATAAATAGCACATACAATTATGTGCACTGTACAGTACAGAATACTTCATAATGATAATAAACGACAGTGTGGCCCTGTTATAATGCGATCGTTGATTTCCATAAAATGTCATTGCGAAAAAGCAGGGTCGTGCTAAATCGGGAATCAAGGAAATCGGCTTTCAAACCGAACCAATGTTTCTACATTTACCTTCCAGCAAGTAAATTACCTTTGAATTGAAGAATTCCGCGAATAAATCGTTGTTCTTAGTCGACATTAAAACACATTTATTTTTAGTGAAGCTTTTCATGTTGTTAAAACAATCGCACTGTTCCGAAAATATATATCACAATTGACAGGAGCTCGTTTCTTCATTTGTAAATTATAACATCGATGCAATGATTACGTATTTATAAAATCCAAACGCTAATTTATTCACCTTTCTATAATCGATGCGAGAGGAGATTGTAAGCTGCTGCTAATAACACCGATGGCCGTCATGAACAGCACAAAGGTAAATCTAACATGTCTTCCGTCTCTCTTGGATGTGTTTACAATTGCCGACAGTATTCAGTACAGTAACATGCTGTACAGGTTTGTATCCGAGGAGTAATAGGCTACACCATATAGCCTAGGTGTCTAGGTTTGTGTAAGTACGATGTTCGAAAACGAAAAAAAAATGATGTTCGCACAACGACGACGTCGCTTAACGACGCGTTTCTCAGAACGTAACCCCGTCGTTAAGTGACGCATGACTGTATATATATATATGTATATATATATATATGTATATATATATATATATATATATATATATATATATATATATATATATATATATATATATATATATATATATATATATAGTTACCGATTTCCGCCCGCTGGCGTGCGAACGACCGCGTTTAACCAATAGCGGCTGCTTCGCCCACCGAACGGACAATCCAGTCACTGCTTTCTGGATCAACGCCGAAAACTAGCCACGGGTGTGTTTTTAACCACACCACAGCCTTGTCCGCACTCTACCCGCGCTACAGGGTCCAATCGCCAAATCTTCGATTTACCTAATTATTCACGCGGGTAGATTACCGAGAGATTGTACCTCAACGGGGCTGCTTGGAAACGAGCCGCTTAAGCAGCTCGCTTCCTTTTGGGATAACCGAGCAGGGTATTATCGCACAGTCCCGTTGGACCCGATAACTTTACCGGCTATTTACAAACCAACTATATTCCGAGTGCAAGATGGCAGCTCAATTAAGGGAAGAGGATGCTACGAACGGGTTAACATTTGAACAAGCACATTTATTTACAAAGCACACGTAAACAATGATACAGTCATGCAGGTATTTAATTATGCAAGGCTGAACACACACACAAGTATACAACCAACAAAAGTAATGCAAAAGAGCTACTACCGTCTATCTATTATGTACAGTCACTTATACAGTTCTACTTGCAGACATGTCACCACAACATTCATTTAAAAGCAAGGAAAACCCACAGGAAAGACGAGGGGTAGACTGGACCTCTTTTGGGTCTTTATTGCATGGAGCCGTGTAGACCGCAGAGGCTCCGCGAGGCCGTGCTGGTTACCTTCACCTCGCTGGGGCGACCCGCGACGTCCCGTCCTTATGACAGCTGTCGTGACCGCGGTCCGGCCCAGGCCTCGTCTGACGGCCTGGTGATTCGGGCCCAGCCGTCAACGCCTCAGAGGAACGAACGGGCCTTATGCTCTTTCAGAGTTGATGCTTTCTTTAAGAGCCTGTCCTTCCCTCGCGCTGCTCGGACTGTCCCGAAGCCTGATCACCTCGGACCGTTCGCTGCTGGCTGGCAACCTCTCCACGTCCCACTCTAACGCGCCGTTATGCGTGGCACGGCCGGCTTGCTGTGCTCCCCGCTCCGTTTCCTCGGCGAACCCGGACTTCCACTGCCCTCCCCTGGACTCGAACTCCGCTCCTCACACTGCTCCAAACCCCGACCGACTCGCTGACTTCGCGCTCTGCGCGCTTTTTTATAGGGTTCGTGAGGCAAGATCTGATCTCCGCTCTTTCACCTCTGACCCCCACTGGCTCCGCCCCTCTTGCTCTCCTGATCCGAATTCTGAGGCGAAGCTTGGAGCGAGCAGATGTGGCAGGAATAATCGATGCTGAAGGGAGAGCGGACGTGGAAGAAATCACCGTCGCTAGGAACAAGGAAACCCCCACGTCTGTTTGCAGCTATCTCGCCGTTGCCGACGCAAAGATGGCGGCGCCCGCGGAGTTGAAGGTGAAGCGATGTTGTTTCGTTGCTGGTTATTGGGGGAGATGCGGTTTAGGAGATGGTGGATGTGGTTGGCGTTATGGAGAAGGTGGTTGTGTGAGGGCGGTTGTGGAGGAGGTGGTGGTTGTGGTTGAAATGTGATTGGCAGTGTGGAGAAGGTGGTTGTGGTTGGCATTGTGGAGAAGGTGGTGGTTGCGGTTGAAATGCGGTTGGCGGTGTGGAGAAGGTGGTTGTGTGAGGGCGGTTGTGGAGGAGGAGGTGGTGGTTGTGGTTGAAATGTGGTTGGCAGTGTGGAGAAGGTGGTTGTGGTTGGCATTGTGGAGAAGGTGGTGGTTGTGGTTGAAATGCAGTTGGCGGTGTGGAGAAGGTGGTTGTTGTGGTTGAAATGCGGTTGGTCAGAGCGATTTTGGTGGTGGAGGTGGTTGTTGTGAAGCGCTTGGTCCAAAATAACGATAGCAAAAGAATAACGGCTACCTCAAAGATCACAGCCCTGATCACACGAATAAAACCCTTAGACATCGGTGGGGAAATCTATCTGAACACAGACTTATCGGCATAACTGATCTCAGGACCTATATGGTGCTCTGCGAATTTCCACAGCCGTAACAATATGTGTATATATATATATATATATATATATATATATATATATATATATATATATATATATATATATATGTATATATATATATATGTATATATATATATATATATATATATATATATATATATATATATATATATATATATATATATATATATATATGTATGTATATATATATATATATATGTATATGTATATATATGTATATATATATATATATATATATATATATATATATATATATATATATATATGTGTCTGTATATAATATAATTTAAAACACACGAGATCATAATTGTGACGTTTCATGTCAATTGATGAAGAGGTTCTGTATATGTATGTATGTATGTATATATATTTTGTTACGAATTCGCGCCCACCAGCGTGCGATCGGCCGCTTTCCACTAATAGCGACCGCGTTGCCCACCGGACGGACAATTCAGTCGTGACCCTCCTGGAACTATCACCAGAAACCAGTCACGGGTGGGGGTTTAACCTCACCACAGCCCAGTCCGCATTTTACCCGCGCGAAATAGGGTCACTCGCCGAATATCGAAATACCTAAGTACTCGTGCGGGTAACCTACCGGGGGGCCATACCTCGCCGCAGGTCGGCTTGGGACACGAACCGCTTAAGCGGTCCGTTCCGTTCTACAGCGATAACCGAGCGGGTATTATCGCTGACCTCGACGGATCCGATTTTCCTTACCGGGTGTTTAAAACCCAAGTAATTATTCCACGATGTAAGATGGCATTTTCAATGGGGGAATAGAGGACGCAACGAACGGGATAAATTTCACACAAGCACATTTATTATTTACACACAACACGAGCAAGGAATCATGCACGTATGTACAAGCAAGGCAAATAGAAATAAAAGCAATACAACCGAATATGTGGAAGGATCATGTACAGTTACTTATACAGTCGTTACTTAACAGGACACGGCGCCACCAACATTCGTTCAAAAGCAAGAAATGGCCACCCCCAAAGACGAGGGTGGCAGACAGGGTCCGCAGACCTTTATGGCACGGGACCTGGAGGACCGAATGGGTCCCGTGAGACCGTAGCAGGTTACCTGCACCCTCAAGGTGCCACGGTGGTCGGCGAGTCACGACGTCCTGCTCCCACGACCGTCAGCGTGGTCACGCCTGGTTCTGGTCCTCCCACCTGGCCGGCATGCTCTCTCCGGCGCTCCTCGTCCGGACGTACAGGTCCAGCACACAGCCGGCACTGCTGCGCCTTCCGTCCGCGTCTCCCACCAATAGGCCGCTCACAGGACCACGAGCGCAGGAACCAAGCGAGGAAGAAGAATAAGAACTGGACCACCAGGGAGACAGGGCAGGAGAGACGCATGAACCACGGAGAGAGAGTGAGCCTCGCGTGCGGTCCGCCCTTTATACCGCGGGGCTCCGCCCGTCGCTCCGCCCCGTTCTCGGCTCCACCTCCCTTCGAGGCGCTTCTCGAAAAGGTGCGTTTCTCAACTCCGACCGCCTCACTCCTCGTATCCACCAATCGCGAGCGAGCCGCCTCGCCCTTCTCGTCACACCAGCCTTGGAGAGAAAAGGCGGTTAAAAAAAAAAAATCCACACTCACCATTGGAGGTTGCTTTTTCTCCTCCTTTTACGCCCGCGTTCTCGGACCCCTTTTGAACGCGGAAAGGGTCATTGCGTGGTCTGTCGAGGATGGCGTTTGCAAGCTGGCGTCGCGGCGAAGATGGTTAAATGGTGGTGGTGTTGTGGCGATTGTGGCGTAGTTGGTGATGGTTGTTGTAATGGTGGGCGAGATATGTCGGTTCAAAATAACGATAGAGAAAGAAAAACACTATCTCAAAGGGTCACAGCCCGGTGAACACAAAGAAAATCCCTCTAAACAACGGTGGGGAAACCTATCTGAACACTCACTTACTGGGATAACTGATCGAAGGAACCTTTAAGGTGTTCTGCGAATTTCCACAGCCGTAACAGTGTGTGTGTATGTATATATATATATATATATATATATATATATATATATATATATATATATATATATATATATATATATATATATATATATATATATATATATATATATGTATATGTATGTATGTACATACAGTATACATATATATGTACATACAGCATATATATATATATATATATATATATATATATATATATATATACATGTACATACAGTATATATGTATATATGTGTATATATATATATATATATATATATATATATATATATATATATATATATATATATATATATATATATATATATATATATATATATACATGTACATACAGTATATATATATATATGTGTGTATATATATATATGTATATGCAGTATATATGTATATATACAGGCGGATGCAAAAGTCGGTATACAGTAAAGACTACTTTTTTTTCATTACTGTATACCTACTTTTGTGTATATATGTATATATGTGTATATATATATATATATATATATATATATATATATATATATATATATATATATATATATATATATATATATATATATATATATATATATATATATATATATATATATATATATATATATATATATATATATATATATATATATATATATATATATATATATATATATATATATATATATATATATATATATATATATATAGCCTGGTGTTGGCTTAGTGGTTCGGGTGGCGGCTTGGGATCCCAGGGTCCTGAGTTCAAGCCCCGTTGACTGCTGAATTAACACCAGGGGGTTGACTCAGCCTGTCATCCTTCCGAGGTTGGCGAAATGAGTACCAGTGTACTGGTCCCGGTGTATGCCCCGGTTAGAATAGGTGTACCATATCCCTGTTTGTTGTAAGAGGCGACCAGGGTTGGCGTCAGGAAGGGCATCTGGCCATAAAAAAAAAACATTGCCTCAAGAAAAAGCCCAACCCCTGCACAGCAGGGAAAAATGGCTGTAAAAACGGTCAAGTATGTATATATATATATATATATATATATATATATATATATATATATATATATATATATATATATATATATATATATATATATATATATATATATATATATATATATATATATATATATATATATATATATATATATGGTGTCAGAAGTAGCGTCCGATTTCTGTCAGTTGATTGTTTGTTTGCCATTTGTATTACAGTGTACAAGAAGGTAGAAATACATGAATGACATGTTTATCTAACCATTTATTCATGTTTATCTAACCATTACGTTAGATAACATGTTTGACATCTAATGACATGATGTCATTAATACATACATAATCATAATCTAATGACATGTTTATCTAACCATCTAACCATTACGGAACTGTACCAAGTTGTTTTACTTGCAATTTTCAAAGTGCCCTCCCTCGTGATCGATGCACAATTGCAGCCGAGCAGGCACAAAGCGGCACACACGTCTGCAGAGTTCGATATCAATTTCCTCAAACTTTGCATTGATTTGAGCCTTCAATTCCTGAATGGTACGAGGCTTTTCACGATAAACAAGGTCTTTCATGAGCCCCCAAATAAATAAATCTGGAGGTGTAAGGCCTTGGGAGCATGCAGGCCACTCGATCGGACTGCGGCGGCCGATCCACTTTCTGGGAAAGTTTTCATCAAGCCACTGACGAACATAACGTCCATAATGAGGTGGAGCTCCACAATTCTGGAAATAGCAGTACTGATATTGTACCCTGCGCCAAAAGGTTTGCAGCATATCCAGGTAAATTTCTGCAGTGACAGATCCCTCAAAGAAAAAGGGTCCAATTATCCCTAATGGAGATATAGCTGCCCAAACTGTCACTCCAGATAAATTTACCTCCTCAACTGTCACTCTTGGGTTATTCGCAGCCCAGCAGACACAATTGTGTCTGTTAATTGTGCCATTAAGCTCAATTTGGTGCAAATTCAGTAACTTTCCAAACTCGCAGCAATAACTTGCAAAACAAAATGAAAAATAAATTACGAAAATTAATAATCTGCAAGACAATTATTAACAACATGACTTCCCAGAAAGAATCTGACAGCCGAAAAAACAGAAATCGGGCGCTACTTTTGACTCACCCTGTATACATTTATATATATATATATATATATATATATATATATATATATGTATGTATATATGTATGTATATATATGTATGTATATATATATATATATATGTATGTATATATATATATATGTATGTATATATATGTATGTTTATATGTATATATATATATATATATATATATATATATATATATATGTATGTATATATATATATATATGTATGTATATATATATATATGTATGTATACATGTATGTTTATATATATATATATATATATATATATATATATATATATATATATATATATATATGTGTATATATATATATATATATATATGTATATATGTATATATGTATATATATGTATATATATATATATATATATATATATATATATATATATATATATATATATATATATATATATATGTATGTGTGTATATATATTGTTGTGGTTACCAAATTCGCAAACCACCATTCAGGTCCCTTAGGTGAGGTATCTCGGTAAGTGCATGTGTAGTTAGGCCCAAACCCGTTGTCTAGTGGGAATACATGTCATTTATGCGAGCTGCGACTCTTCAGGATAGCCGTTTTTCTTTTACTATCTTTATTTTGGACCAACCGCCATGATTACCACCACAACCACAACATCAACCACCAACCACAACACCGCTTCACCACAACCGCCACGACCTTCACGTCACACCTCGCAACCGTAGCATCGCCACCGTTCTTGCCCCGCTGTGGGTACCGGTGTTGGACTCGTGCAGGGCGCACGTTGAACAGCGTGTACAAAATCACGGATTTTGTGCTTCAAAAACGGATCAAAAACGACACACGCCCACTTTTTGCCGTCCAATCGGTGAGCGAGGGGCGATTTGGCCCCGCCTCCAGAACGATCGATATATGCAAATTTGTGGATCAAAAAGCCTTCACGCCCACTTTTTCTCGGGCCAATGGGGAGCGAGGAGAAAGAGTCGAACGAGGGAGAGTCAGCAGAACGAGAACGAGGAGTCGGAACGAGAGAGTCGCAAAGGAGGGTCGGAGAGTCAAGAAGAGGAGAGTCGGAAGCAGAGGGTCAAGACTTCGCGGGCGGTGGAGCTGCTCGTCGTGTGCGTTGGAGTCGGAACGGAGGGGACGGAGCTGTGGAAAAGCGGCGACACCAGACGAGGGGGTGCTCGCGTCGTGCAGGAAGCTGCACCCGAAGGAGGCCGACAGCGCGACCTGGCCGAGGTGGAGACGCTCGTCGCACATAATAAAGATCCTCTATACCCCGAGCATCAGCAACCCCCTCCTGTTTCCCCCCGCGCTGAGATAGTGCGACCAAGGGGGCCCCGTTCCCACCCCCTGCCAGGCACTGTCCACGAGGCCCGCGGGTTGCGGGACCATCGCCGCTCCGCGTCTCATCACCAGACGGGTAGGCCCGACCCGGTCTCGGCCTCAGGCCTACCTCATTCTTGAGGGTATTTCTTTTCCTTGGTTTTGGGTATGTGTTGTCGGCGCCGTCTGTGAAGTAGAATTGTATAAGTGTTGCCGTGTGCTCGGTAGTCGGTATTAGCTCTGCACTGTGTTTTCACTTTTATGTTTGCTTTTTGTGTAAATGGAATTGTGTTTTCTTTTTTTGTGTGCATTTGGTGGAATTGTATTTGTGTGCTTTCCGTTCGTCGCGAATAAATGTGCTTTATTGTTGAACTGTTCTCCCGCTTCGCTTCGTCTTTTCCTCCATTGAATCCCCATCTTGCTTCACGTAAAGGGTTGGTAGTGGGCTGAATACGCCCGATAATTAATCGAACCGTCGAGGTCGACGATAACACCGCTCGGTTATTCTGATAGTACGGAACGGGTCGCTTAAGTGGCCCGTGTCCGAAGTCGACCTGCGGCGAGGTGTGATCGCCCGGTCTACCCTCCGCGTGGGTACTTAGGTAGTTCGAATTTGGCGAGCAACCCTATCCCACGCGGGGGCTGATTGGCTCGATCGCGGTGAGACCGAAAGGTCCACCCGTGACTGGTTCCCGGCGTTAGTCCGAGAGGGTCACGACTGGATTGTCCGTCCGGTGGGCGACGTGCCGCGATTCGAGTTACGTGGCCGTTCGCACGCCGGCGGGCGCGAAATCCGCAACAATATATATTTGTGTGTGTATATATATATATATATATATATATATATATATATATATATATATATATATATATACATATATATATGTATATATATGTATATATATGTATATGTATATATATGTATATGTATATATATATGTATATATATGTATATATATGTATATGTATATATATATGTATATATATATATATATATATATATGAATGTCTTAAATTTCAACGTGATTGGATGCATAGTCTGGTAGCCAGAATTATTTAATTAGTGGGGCAGATAACAGCAATTTTTGAGAGGAATTGTGCAAATGATGATGCAAGCATCAAATTTGGCGCATTTGTTCTCCGGGGGATTCCAATCAAATCTGCCTGATTGGCCATTTGAAAATCCAAATTTTGAAAAATTTGAAAAAAAAAAAAAACTTCAAAAAAGTCAAGATCACGAATCAATGTTGGATGCTGGCTGAGATTGGTGAATGTTTCAGAAACCTCATCAAAGACGTTCCAAGTCTGCCATGCAGTTTTCTTCCCTTTACCGCGGAAGGCAGACACGATGTCACATCCAGTGAACGCATGGAAGTATGGGATCCCTCCAGCTTTCTCAGGCCCTATTGCAGAAACTACCTCATGGACTGGAATGCATCGTGCCTTGGCTCCTTGGCCAAAGGCAATCCACATGTTCTCAAGACCTAGTTCCTGTAAGGATGGCAGTACAGATATTGCTATGACTAGTACGTCCGTGTCATTAGCCTTAATGATAATGGACTTGCTACCATCCGTCGTTGCATCCCTGGCGTATACAAATATTTGAGTGTCAGCTTCTTCATGACAACATGGAGACACAGCATCCAGTGACTTCCTTGTGTTGCTAATGGCATCTTCTCCTTTTGTGACAATGACTGTGCTTGTCGTCTGTGCTTCACACATCTTTTCCCCAAGGAAGTGAAAGAGCTCGGTCTTGTTACTGTCATTTCGAAGAAAGCTTCTCCAGTTACAAGGGGTCTTACTGGTTCCTGTCACTTCTTCTGATTCCTTTCCCCCTTTTCGACTTTGCCTCAGACTTCAGACTTTACTTCTTGTCCACATCAAACACTATGTCCACCCTCCCGTACCTGGCACCATAGGATTCCACCTTTGGGATGATGTCTTCTTTCGCATAGTCATCAAATATCTTTGAAGTGCGTGGAGGTAGGGCATTGATAAGTGCTGAGCCATCAATGATGACTGCATCTCCCCTTGGTTCTCTGTCTGGGATGTTCACTTGCGCGTCAAGAATTTCAGCCAGCTGTGACTTCAAATTTTTTTTTTTTTCTTCAAAATTTTCAAAATTTGGATTTTCAAATGGCCAATTGGGCAGATTTGATCAGAAAGCCCTGCAGAACAGAAATTCCAAATTTGATGCTTGTATCATAATTTGCACGATTTTTCTACTATCTACTACACTAAATATTTTGAGTCTGGGTTCAGGGATAATGTCAAAGCTGGCTTTGTTGTGATGTCATAATTGCATATGTCGAACGCTTTATACAATCAGTTTGAAAATTTTTGAGCGTCATCTAGGGATAAATTGTATGGGTCGGGGAGAGGGAGAATTGATGACATCAACGATCACATGGTTTGGCAGCCATTAAATTTTTTTTTTTTTTTTAACATAAAACCCTTCAAAAATCTTCTCCAAAACGGTTGAACAGATCGAGGCAAAACTTTACAGGTATGATCGCTTATCCATGAGGAACAAAAAGTTATCCACCTATGACATCATAGGTTCCATGATTTGGCAGCTATGATTTTTGTTGACGACTAAACATTTTAAAATCTTTGCCAGAACGGCTTGACAGATCAAAGGGAAACTTCACCCACATGTTACCCAAGCCTTGGGGATACCAGGGTGTTCATGAATAATTAATTGGTCACATGCTTTGGCAGCCATATTGGTTTGAATGAAAATCTTTCAAAAAAATCTTTCTCTTGAACCGTTTCATCAATCGATGTAAAACATCAAAATTTGATTGAGTAGTCATGGGGAATATGTTTTCAATTTCAACCTGATCAGACGCATGATCTGGCAGCCAGAATTATTTAATATTTTAAATCTGGATTCAGGGATTGAAATCAAACTTGGTACTACAGGGTGCCCCACAGAAAACCAGGAAATTTGGTACAGTTTATTTAAAACAAAACAAAAGCAAACTTAGATGTAGTGTAAAGCAAAGATACTCTTTATTTTCAAACAAAACAAAAGCAAACTTAGATGTAGTGTAAAACAAAGATACACTTTATTATATGTTAGTTTATTGATATGGTAAAATACGGAAAAATAAATGTCAAAATCTCAAATTTCCTGGTTTTCTGTGGGGCACCCTGTAGTATTATAATGATGTAATAACGTGGGCGGACGCATATTTGGTGACGTCGAAGAGTGCCCTTCTAGTTTTAATCTGTTTTCGTCAGGTTTAGTTTGAGTACAAAGCGAACACAGATGGGCTTTGCATTTTCCAATGATTTCTAGTTGTGTATTATATTTGTTGTTACCGAGCAGGATGGCCTCGAGGTAAACACACTCGCCTCTAAGCTGTCCAGACTGGGTTTGAATTTCATGCTAGCTATACAAACTGCTCATCCCGGTGTTTTACAGGCAGGGTGATTGATTCGTCATTGTGTGTGCTGTCCCATGGATGGACGTTAAACTGGCCGTCCCATCTGCCGGCATGAGTTGGTGGACATTATAGATACCACAGTGTCTCTTCATGAAGAGAAGCACCCTGAACTCCAGCACCCTGAACAAATTCTAAATTCCTGCTCTGACAAACAATGCAAGGAAGGCAATGGCAAACCATGAAGTATAACCCTTGTCCCTTGTCAAGAAACTGCTTCAGCAGCACCAATGCTTTGTAATGAGTGTATTACATCATATACATATATATATATATATATATATATATATATATATATATATATATATATATATATATATTTTTCATTATGTCCAAATCTCTGTCACAAAGCTATGTGCATCCCAAAAGTTGTTGACTCATCACAACGTTGGCACCACCCGTAGAATTTCCGCGACCAAGCGCTGCATGAGATCACACCCACGGGGGTCGGTCGAGCTGAGCGGGAGGAGGATCTCCAGGGGAGTGCAATGATGAATGAGTCGTGATGGAAGGCGGCACTGCGAGCAAGCGCGGCGCTAATTAGACTAATGATATTATGGTTGCGGGTGTTATGGAAAGGTGGACGAATTCCTGATGCTCTTGGTAATTAGATTTCCAGACGGTGGCTTCCTCGAGCAGCGGTAACGGCCTGGGCGTGATCAGTCATACATTGGGTGGAATAACGCGCGGGTAGAGGCAATTAACTGGCGGGTAACAGCCGACCTGCTCTCCGTAATGAGACCATAATAGTGCTGGGCCAGCGAGAGCCAGACTGCTGAATTGAAAACACAAGGAGAGGGTCGTCCACACTAATTACAAATGTTTTGCACTTTGTTGTTAAAAAAAAAAATCTGTGAGTTTGCAAATAGCCTCGAGTGTTAGCTATAGTGAGATGGATTGAACAAGTAAGTATACCATGCACACATCATATTGTGTGCATGGTCATGTGAAACAGTCTCCATGGTGACCGGTCATAATCCAATCTTTATCATATAAGAAAGAAAAGGCGGTTTCACAAGAGCTGACTGGCTGGGTCATTAGTTGAATGGTGAAAATTAAGGTTTCAACCCATTAAGCTGAGTGTATGTATATGCAGTACCAGTATATTGAAACCTGGAAGGGAAAGAGTGGCAGCCATCCTTATGTATTTGTGCTAACATAAGTACGGTACTGTCATATCTGTATACACACTTTGTGGATGAGCATTTGGGGGTCACTTTATAACCAATGTAGAGTAGATGCTACAGGTTCAACAGATCCAGGTTCCCTTCTTCCCAAAGTCCTGTTTATTATGATGTTATCTATTATAAATGGATGTGATGTTTTTTTTTTGTGGAGTTCTAATGGAGCTTTCTGATGTTGAATGTGATGCACCAATATGATCATCATGACCTCCTGAGTTGATTAGGCTAATTAACTACAAAGAACCCAGCAGAAGTCCTGTGTTTTAAATGCATGCCATGTTAAGGTGTATCGAGCCGCATAATAGGTCCTTCCACGGAATGGCATTTAAATTACAAAATTTACTAGACCTGCCACTTTATAACTGCTGGCAGTGATGACCGGGTACCAATACGTCCGGCTTCAACACAACTCTGTTTTGATACAAGGATGGACTGACAAATTAAGGACCGAGTAACACGAAGTGTTCAATGTATTTATTGCGTATGCAGTTCGCCCTCTTTCCTAAGGACATTGTCGGTATCAATTGAATTGGCATTTAAATAACCTGAACACGAAGCAATTAATGTGTGGGAAATCTCATCGTGGGTCCACAGGGTAAACCAGAACTCCCCCGAGTAATACGTCTTTCTACTACGCAGGTCTCTCTACTCTGCTATGCGGGTAATACGTCTCTCTACGACCCATAGCAATTGTATTGGTGTTTAAATAACCTGAACACAAAGTAATAAATGTGAACACCATCAGCGGGATTCCCCTGAATCTAATGAGGCCCCACACATTTCTCTACGACATGAGATTCACAAATTATGCACTGAGAAACACGCCATGGTCCATCCATTTGTTATGCACACATTTGACCATTTTTCCTGGGGCCATCATCGGTATCAATTGAATTGCTACTGCTGTACTTTCAAATGCATGCAGGCGCAGACTAATGAGCAAAAAAAAAAAAATTCTAAACGTTCTCAGATTCAAATAATTAAATAATTCTGGCTGTCAGACCTTGTGGCCAATCGGGTGGAAATTTAAAACATACATTCTCCATGTTAGCTAGATTTTAATTTGGAAGTTTAACATTTATTGATGTGGCGGTTCTTGAGTAAATATTATCTAATATTTTTCCTTCAATCCAATATGGCTGCCAAACCATGTGACCGACACCACCGGTCAAAAGTTTTACAACACCCCCATTTTTCCAGTTTTTACTGAAATTTAAGCAGTTCAAGTCCAGTGAATAACCTGAAATGGTACAAAGCTCAGCGGTAAACTACCAGAGGTTAAAAAAAAGTTTAGGCTACCAAAAACTGAAAAATAATGTACCTTTCAGAGTTGTTAAAAAAGGCTCTTTTCAGGGAACAAGTAATGGGTTAGCAACTGCAGCTGTTCTGCAGCAATGGAAGTAAATTAAACCTTGAAATTTGATGCAAACAATTCTGACAGGTGTCCCAACTTTTGTTGATTAGTTACAAACCCTCTCTCTGTATAAAAGCAGTGCTGGAACAGACTGTGTTGCCACACCCTCTGAAGCATTATTTGGATAATATTGCACTGCAGGAAGTAGTATATTGCAATCATAATGGCGAGAAAAAGACAATTAACAAAGGAAGACAGACAGATCATTAGCTATATATTACGAAAACTCTCATCTTGCATGTATGTTTGTTTGTATTGTGAATTCGCGCCCCGCCGGCGTGCGAACGACCGTGTTTAACCAATAGCGGCCGCTTCGCCCACGGAACGTGCAATTCAGTCGTGACCCTCTCGGAACAACGCCGGGAGCTACTCATGGGTGGGGGTTTAACCTCACTACAACTCGGTCCGCATTCTACCCACGCGAAATAGGGTCCGATCGCCGAATGGTCGATTTACCTAAGTACCCGCGCGGGTAGCGTACCGAGGAGTTGTACCACGCCGCAGGTCGACTCCGGACATGAACCGCTTAAGCAGCTCGTTCCGTACTGCAGGGATAACCGAGCGGAGTTATCGTCGACCTCGACGGTTCAGATTATTTATCGGGAACTTACACCCACTATCAATCCCTTACGTGATGCAAGATGGATATTCAAAGGAATGGACGCAGCGGAACGGGGAACAATTGGACAAGCACATTTATTCGCGCCACACGGCAGCACGTATTTTTTAATAGGCAACAGTTATATAAAACAATACACGTGTACAGTCGAGCAAGAAAACAGAAGCAAGGAACGATGCAGAGCTACAACCAAATAAAAGGCAATGTACAAGCACTTAATCAGTTTCTACTTTACGGACTGGCGCCACACACACACATTTACACAGAACCCCAAAAGAAAAGGAAGTCGCGACTTTCCTGAGCGTGTCGTCGAGTCCTCCTTTGCGCGACCTCAACTCCGAGCCTCTCCGGCATGGATCGCGAGCTCGTACCTCGCGCCGGCACGTGTGGCCGTTCGCTGCTACGAATGGGGTTCGGGAACGGACGGATGGAGCTTTCGCCGCTATCCCGGGGCACACGGTGGGGGGGGGGGGGATGGCAGGCGCTCCGTCCCACCAGCGGGGTCTCGAGACCGCATTGACTGACCCTCTGACACCGACAATCCTCCGACTAGACAGTCGGGAACAACAACCGGGACCACCGACCAGGCAAGACCAAGACAAAAACCAGACCCAATTCGACGACCAGCTCTCCAGCCGCCTTGCGCTAGCCTTTTTGTAAGGCGGGGCCCGCCCTTCGCTCCGCCCCGTTCCTTGCTCCACCCCCCTTCGCGGCGTTTCCAGAAAAGTCTCGAAGGGGGGCGTTCCTCCTCCCTGGCCGCGCCACACTGTGCATCCCCCAATCGTGAGCGAGCTGCGCCACCCCTCCCCCTTCTCACCAAGTGCGACGACTATCCGGCTCAAGATTCGAGCGGGAGTTGTCTTTCCGTGCCCTTGCTGCTGCCACCCCGCTCCTTTCACCCGTCCCGCAGAGATCGTGACCGCGTGGTGCGCGTTGAATGGCGAGTGGCAAAGCTGGTGGTGGAGTGGTTGTTGAAGGTGGCGTCGTGGTGTGAATGGCGTCGTTGTTGAGATGTTGGTTGTGGCGATGTTTGTTGTTGTGTTGTTCCACCAAAATAATGATAGCAAAAGAAAAACGTCTAACTGAAGAATCGCAGCCCGAATGGATCACATATATTCCCTCTATACAACGGGTTTGGGCTAACTACACATGAACTTAGCGTCATAACTGATCTAAGGACCCTTTACGGTGTATTGCGAATTTCCACAGCCGTAACAGTATGTATGAATGTATGTTCCCGAAATACAGCCAAAACGGTATATGATAGCGCAAAAATTTTAGGGCCACCTTACTCACTGTTTGCCTGTGATGTGCAGTATCAAGTTTCGTTCAAATCGGGAAACGAAAAAAATTATTTAAAAATCATCTCCCGATTCAGTCAAGTACTCTTCGGGATTATTTGATCAATGCAAACAACCTCAGCGGTATAGTTCGCTGGAGCTATCTTTTTTTTTTCTTGAAATGATTTTTTTCATCAACCGCTGTCACAACGGAACCCAACGGGTTCACGGGTCGTCCAGTAACCCTTAAAAGTGTCGGTCTTTCCTTCAGAGAAATTGCAAAGAAGCCAAGGTGTCAGTGAGTACAGTTTCCTTCACCATCAAAAGGCACTTGGAAACTGGAGAAAACTCTGACAGGAAGAGGTCTGGCAGACCCAAAGCCACAACACAATCAGAAGACAAATTTCTGAGAGTGAACAGCTTGCGTGATCGACGGCCTACAGGACAGCAGCTTCAAGCACAGCTTAACACTGGTTGAAATAAGGAAGTCTCAGTTTCAACTGTGAATAGAAGACTTCGAGCTGCAGGTTTGACAGGTCGAGTGGCAGTAAGAAAGTCATTGCTAAAATGGCAAAATAAGAAAAAGAGGCTTGCCTGGGCCATGAAGCACCGCCAGTGGACTATTGAAAACTGGAAGAAGGTCTTCTGGACCGATGAATCAAAATTTGAAATCTTTACTTCATCACACAGGGTATTTGTATGCCATCGAGTGAGTCGGCGAAAGGATGGTTCCTCAGTGTGTGACGCCAACTGTCAAACATGGAGGAGGAAGCGTGATGATCTGGTGCTCTTTTGTTGGATCCAGAGTCGTTGACTTGCACAGAGTGACTGGCACCCTGAACCAAAAGGGCTGCCACAGCATTTTGCAGCGCCATGCAATAGTTGGTCTATGCCTAGTTGGTCAGGGGTTCACCCTACAGCAAGATAACGACCCAAAACATACCTCCAGGCTATGCCAGAACTACCTTAGAAGAAAATAACAAGATGGTAGGGTTCAAATCATGGAACAGTCTCGAGACATAAACCCCATCGAGCTGGTTTGGGATGAACTGGACAGAAGGGTGAAAGAAAAGCAACCTGCAAGTGCAACACATTTGTGGGAACTTCTGCAACAGTGTTTGGAAGAACTTTCCGAACAATATTTGATTTCCCTTGGAGAAAGAATGCCACAAGTATGTTCGGCTGTTATATCTGCAAAAGTTGGCTGCTTTGGTGAGTCAAAAATTTAGATTAAATTTTGTTCAACAAAACGATTCCATGATTTATTTTTTATCTGCAATTGTTTATTTGTTCTTTGCTTTAATTTCAGAGTACATTGAAACATTAAACTGCTTAACTTTCAGTAAAAACTAGAAAAATGGGGGTGTTCTCAAACTTTTGACCAGTCGTGTACATAAAAAGGAGGTTGGAACTTTTTGTTTGTCATGGATAGGCGGTCATACCTGCAAAGTTTCGCATCGATCTGTTCAGCCGTTTCAGAGAAGGAGACATATATTTTTTTATTTTCAATCCAATATGGCTACCGTACCACGTGACCCATTACATCATAAATTTATATTCTCCCTCTAATGGGGTAGTGGATCATGCTTGTTACGTTTTGTGTTGATCGGACAAGTTGCGTTTTTCTATCCAAGATAGCTGCCAAACCATGTGACTTGTGACATCATATTTTTTTTTCCGAATATGCAGATATGGTGATAGATGACATGCAGTTTCGCTTCGATAGGATAAGTAGCTCCAGAGAAAACTATTGAATATTTTTCTTAAATTGTTACTGCTGTACCCTCAATTATGATTTATGATTTTACTTTTATGAGTTATGATTTTACTAAATCATAATTCACTCTTTTTCTACTTCATCAGACTTTTTTTGAATACCTTGTCGAGGCTCATATGAGAGCTAACACACAATGCACAGCAAGGGGGGCATGAGACAAGAGGGACGGGAGTGGGAGGGACTGCTCTCAATTCGACCTCTCCTTCATACCTTGTCTAAAAAGTCCAACTGTTACAACGTTTCTTCTCTCCATTCTCTTAATTCACCTTCATTGCATCCTTGAAGAAATGTCCTCAGTCGCACTTCCAAACTAAAAAAAATTAAACCTCCAGTTTGCTATGCTTATTCGCTTTCCATCAATCATCCTTTTTTTCCAACTTCAATTCACACCTCTCACCCCTCCCTCTCAATGCAACCATCACACTCTTTTCCTCCCAAGCTTCCCTCTCACCTTTCTCAAAAACTCCCCCCTCACCTTTCTCCCTCAACTCTCCCCACTCACCCTTCTCCCACCATTCAACTCCCTCACTCACCCTTCCCAAAGTTGCCCCCCCCCCTTATATCCACAAAGCTGCCTCCTTCCCCTGCCCTCTCACCTCCATCTCAATACTCGACCTTCTCAAATCCTCAACTGCTTTCTTCCCCTCTCTTATTACTCCCAACTGTATCTAAATCCAGCACCACAGAGCCTTTTCTCCTCTTCATCGCCCCCCCTCCTCAAGCTCTTCTGCAATCCACCACACTCTTTCCACAACTCTTCTTACCTCCCCCCCCCCGCTCCTCCCTTGTCCTACCCTCCTCCTCCCCTCCCATCCCCTGCACCCAAAGCCTCCTCCCTCCTTCTTCATGAACAGTGTGAACCTCAAATATCCGGGGACTTTGCTCAAACCTTAACGATCTTTACATACAGGTTGCCACTGACAAACCAGACATAAACTGCCTAACAGAAACTTTCCTCCCTCAAGACATCTCTGACTCCCTGGTATCTCTCACTGGTTACTCCGTCCTACGGTATGACTGACCTGAGCCTCGTCCTGGGGGAGGAGTTGCTCTCTTCATCAAAGACTATTCCTCACTCTCCATGCACTGCTCTCACACCCCCAGGAATACTTCTGGCTCCAGCTTCCCCTCCACTCCCACCTCATATTTATATATGTGCTGTACCATCCACCAAACAGTGATGACTCCATTTACACCTCACTCTCCAAAATCATGGACCAACTTCTATCCTCTCATCCAAACTCTCTCTTCCTCATGTTTCAAGCTTCTGGGTCTCAGTATCTGCCATGATCTTTCCTGGGAAAGCCACATTTCCAACCTGGCCTTCAAAGCCAGTCGCTGACTGGGAATCCTCCGTCCTGCAAATCCTTTTTCATGACTTCAATTGTCATTATGCCAGTTGGCTGGGTGTGGGTACCTCTCTCACCTGCCATGGCACTTCAGCAAAAGACTTCTGTGACTCATTGGGACTGACATAATCTGTCAACTTCCCGACCCGGATCTCAACCAACGGTACTCCATCTCTTCTGGATATGATTCTGACAAATATCCCTGAAAATATCTGCTGTTCTTCCTCTGCTCCAATCGGTTCTTCTGGCCACGTGCTTGTCAAAGTGGATATCTCTAGCTGTTATCAGAAAACCACCTCAGCGCCGTCGAGTCTGGCATTTCACTCAGGCCGACTGGCAGGGTCCCCAAGCAGCCATCAAACTTCTAGACTGGTCTCCCATCGCTACTTTCTCCAACATCAACTCATCCTGGGAATTCTTTCAAAAAAACTTGCTCTCTCTCTCATACACAGATTTATCCCCTCTCGTCTAAAGTTGTCCGACCCTTCCTCCCTCCCATGGTTCACTGAAGCTTATGGCGAGGCAGTATGCCTGAAAAAACTTGCCTTTGCCTCATGGAAAGCAAACCCAACTGAGCGTAATCTCAGTTCCTTCCATAAAGCTTGGAACAAGTGTGTGTCGACCCTCAGGAGAGCTAGAAAACAACATCTTTCTAATCTCAAGGCTGAACTCTCAAACCTCTCTCCCTCCTCCAAATATTGGTGGTGTCTAATCAAATCTGTTTATGGTGTATGTTCTCCCTCCATCCCCTCCCTTACCTCAAATGGCCGCTGACACCGCACGTGAAAAGGCTGAATGCCTAAACTCGGTGTTTGCATCAAAATGTTGTGTCCAAAACCCATCTCTTTTTGTACCCATCTTACCCAGTCGCACTCAACTGTCCCTGGACTCTGTGTCCTTTTCTTCTGACAAAGTGGAGAGCTTGCTGTCAAACCTCACGTCAGATTCTGCAACCGGTCCAGACGGCATCAGCCCACGTATCCTAAAAACCTGCTCCTCTCCTCTTGCTCACCTCTCTCTGTTCTATTCACCCTCTCATTTGCTCAAGGTCATCTGCCATCTGCTTGGAAATCAGCAAACATTATCGCCCTGCATAAAAAAGGTGCTAAAACAGATCCCTGCAACGACAGACCAATCAGCCTTCTCCCAATCATCAGCAAAGTTGTTGGAATCCATCATCGCTTCAGACATTAAATCCTTCCTCTTCTCCAATGGCTTGATTTCCGATCATCAATTTTATTTCAGACCAGGTTACTCTACCCTGGATGTGCTGCTTCTGCTCTCCCAACAATGGATGGAGGTACTCAATGCCAGACCTGAAATCAGAGCCGTATCCCTCAACATATCGCGTACTTTTGACCCAGTCTGGCACCCTGCCCTGCTCACTAAACTAACTTCCTGTGGTATCCAAGGCCATCTCCACTCATGGCTCGCAGACTTCCTCTCCTGTTGCATCCAACGTGTGGCCCGAAATGGAGTTCTCTCATCCCCTCTTCCTGTCCAGGCTGGAGTTCCTCAAGGCAGCGTTCTGGGCCCTGTTCTTTTTCTGCTTTTCATCAATGATCTCTCCGACTCTCTGGAAAATCCTCTTTATCTCTTTGCTGATGACTCCACCCTCTACTGTAACATCTGTCATCCCTCAGACCAGCAAGCGGCAACTTCTTCGCTCTCTGCAGATCTGGGTAAAATCACAAACTGGGTCAACATGTGGAATATGTCTTTCAATCCTGACAAATCTCACTCTCACTACGTCTCTCCAAAAGGACCGTTTGTAACCCCCCACCTCCCCCATCTACTTTCTCAACAATCCGCTGGAAGAAGTCCTTTCAAGCTTCTGGGTCTCAGTATCTGCCATGATCTTTCCTGGGAAAGTCACATTTCCAAGCTGGCCTCCAAAGGCAGTCGCTGACTGGGAATTCTCCATCATGCAAAGTCCTTCCTCGGCCCACCTGAGCTCCTGAACACATACAAAGCTTTCGTCTGCAGCCTGAAGTACTGCTCTCCCCTCGAGGCTGGTGCTCCTGCCTCTCACCTTTCTCGGCTTCACGCTGTGAAAACCAAGGCATTTAGGATCATTGGTATCTCCTTCGGTGAGGCTGAGTCTTTGGGCCTGTCACTCTCTCACCACAGGCAGGTCTTTGCTCTTTCTGTCTTCTACAGTGTCCTCTCCGGTCTCGCCCCCCCCCCGCTCTGTCTGTGATATGTCCCCCCCCCTCCATATTTCCACAGGGCGCTCAAGGTCCACCAGCAACCCCCTTCTAGTAAAACCACCAAAATCATGAATCGCTGCTCACCCTCACTCTTTTATTCCTCTTTTTCCCCGCCTTTGGAATAAACTCCAGCACTCTCTTCAATCCCATTCTTCCCTCCAGGCCTTCAAAACAGCTGTTCACCACCACCTCTTATCTTCCCCCATCCAAAACCTCGAACTTTTCTACCCCCGTTAATCCACCCCAAACCCACTTCCTTCAATTTCCCTGCTTTCCTTCCTGAATGTCCCTGTAATGTCCATCTTGTTTCCCCCATGTTCCCTGTCCCATCCTCTCCCTTCCACAGATCTCCTAATGCCTCTGTTCCCCACTGTTTTGGCCTTCCCTCTCCTGCCCCTCTTGTCTCATTGTGTGTTGTGTATTCGCTCTCATATGAGCCTTGACAATGTGGACAAAAAAAAACCTTATATGGCTGCCAAACCATGTGACATATCAATTGTTAAATAACAAACTTACATCCTCGTGCATTGGAGAATATGTTTGTGAAGTTTCCCCTTGATCTGACCAGTTGCTCTGCAGAAGATATTTGAAGGTTTTAGGGTAAATTCAATATGGCCACCAAACTATGTGACCTATCAATTAGAAATTAACAACCTTGTAAAAGGATGTCTTGGGGAAAGTGTGTGAAATTTTGCCTAAATCTGTCCAGCTGTTCTGGAGAAGATTTTTTAAAATTTATGATTTTTCAATCCAAATTGGTGGATGAACCATGTGACCTATGACATCATAAATTTATATTTTGCTTCTAATAGGCTAGGGGAACATGCATGTGAAGTTTCGTGTTAATCGGTTGAGGTGTATTTTTACATCCAAGATGGCCAACAATCCATGTGACTTCTAACATCATAATTTTTAACCTCCGCCATCGAAGATGAACGGAGGTTACTGTTTTCACCCCTGTCTGTTTGTTTGTTTGTTTGTGAACAGCATTATGGAAAAACTCCTGGACGGATTTTGACAAAACTTGGTGGGGGGATTCGGTATGGTCCAAGGATCATGCCATTAGATTTTGGACTTGGTCCAAAGTCCAATATGGCCGCTATGGTGGCCATTTTGAAAAAAAAATTGAATTTTTGTTTTAGCATTTCTACATGTTTTAAGTGATTTCCAACCAAAAAAAAAAAATTTGTTAGAGAAAAAAAAACATTTTGCAACTTTTTTTTCAAAAAAATTTCGATTTTTTTTTTTTTTTTGGGCATTTCTACATGCGCGTCGATCTAGTTTAGTTTATTCATTTGTGGTTCAGTAGAGTCTGATCCGTTTTGGCCTACAATGAATAGGATATCAGGTTTACTTAAGTGACCCAGCAGTATTGGCGGCGGAGGTTTTGCACTCTACCTAGTGCTCCCCCTCTAGTTACTATCTATGTGGCCATGGCGAGAGATGATGGTTGCAAAGTTTCACTTCGATAGGTTGAATAGTTCCAGAGAAAACATTATTTAATATTTTTCTTCAATCTTTTCTTCGAGTTTGGACGTTTGTAACTCAAAGCACAAGTGTGCACTAATCACCATGTAACATAATATGTAACTATCCCTGACGCTCCACTTGATTGTGGTCCCTATTGGGTGTTCAGCACACGTTCACGCCAGGAGAGCGCAGCTGAATACACCGGTACCTTGTTAAGTATGGAGGTCCATCTCGTGAGTCATCTGGATATCAATGCCAGCCTCTTCACGGCTAAGGCCTAGCGTGGGTGGTGTCAGCGCTGGATTAATCACTTGTGACCCAATGGGGACGCCATAGCTCCCAGTCTTTCTGCCCAGTGACCAGTTTTATCCACATCCAGTCTCCGCCCTTGACCAGCAACTATTTAATTAAGTGCTTTGTTCTTGACAATGAGAGAGATCTTTCTTGGTTTGGTCAGAGGTACATGGTGAGAGATGGAATGGAGCTTACAGGTTGGAGTGGTGGAACGGAGCCTACGCGTCGGAGTGGATGGAACGGAGTTTGTATAATGCAGCGCTGGGTGAGAGTTATCCAAGTGCTGGATTGAGTGCATTCATTTGGCCCAAGCTGATAAAAACATATACACGCACAGATGATCTCACACATAAACTGTCTTCTCACACGTCATGTCCCTCTTTTCCGTCTTGTCCACTGTGGATTTACAAGAGCAGTCAGTGAGGGCAAGTCCCAACAAACCGTTCGTTTTAGGGCGACCTCACAGATACGCACCTCTTTCCAGTTTCCTCCTTACACCTCATCTGGACCTCATTTGCACCTCACCCTCACCTCAAATACATGCCTTAGACACCACCCAGTATTCCTCCTCTTTTACCCCTCCTCAGCATGGGTTTGTCTGCCCTGCTTGGTGAGCAAAGAGGTCGAAACCACCTCGTCTTTTTCTTAGCTTTCTCCCTGACCTACCCTTCTTCGGAATGATCCTAATGGCACTTGTTTCGTTTGCATAAGTAAGATTGTTTTAATATTATTATCGGGTTAGCTCTGCACTGTCTCTTTTGCTTTCCTGTATAACTGTATGTGTCTTTCTGCACCACACCAATCCTTGCATGTCCTTGCTGTGCAAATCATTATTTTGAATAAACCCCTTGTCTTGACTGTGCGACATACCTTCCCTTGTGCTTTCTTTTAATAAATTACATTTACTTGGAATTCAGCCAGCTCGTGGCGTCCTTTCCTCCATTGATCCAGCATAGTCCGCATGCTTGTTAGCTGGGAAGTTTTACTCCAAGTGATTTGCTCTTGTTAGCCAGACTACACTCACTGTATCGCTCGGCAGTAATCCGAGTGTGCGCTGAGGGCACCAAACATGAAGGATAGTAGTGGAAAAGTAGTACATTCCAAATATGGCCACGGATTCATGTGAACAGAGTTTTGTTGGGAATGTGGGAAAGCAAAATGATAAATGAATTGTGAGTGGGTTCAAATGATTAGATAACAGGAAGGGGGAATGTTATGTCTTCATTGGTGTTGATGATCGAAGACAAGGGCTGGCAAACTGTTACATACAACCGTATAGGACATATCTCCATCTGCGCTGAAGACTATCACTCTATTGGCTGGTTCTCTCCCGCAATGGTGCCATGCTCTGCTGGTGCTCTCAAATGCTCCAGCGACTTGAGCGCGCTCTCTCTCTCTCTCTCTCTCTCTCTCTCTCTCTCTCTCTCTCTCTCTCTCTCTCTCTCTCTCTCTCTCTCTCTCTCACACTCACACTCACACTCACACTCACACTCACACTCACACTCACACTCACACTCACACTCACACTCACACTCACACTCACACTCACACTCACACTCACACTCTCACTCACTCACGGTTTAGATGATGACTGAACTGGAGGTGGGATAAAGGAGACAGATCCATGCGACCCTGTGGCCTCTCTATGCTTAAAAAAAATTTTTTAACCATTAATATTCGACCTTGCTTGCATATATTCACAAAGTATGTCTGCAAATGTAATGTGCCATTATTTGCAACCAACTCGGATATCACAAAATTTGGGTTCCGACTTCCGACCATAACAAAGAACAACAACAAAAGTTTTACAGGACCATTTTCCCCTCTCTCTTTTCAGATGGTAAGTGAAATTATGGTATTCCTCCACGTGGATATATTCATTGTCAGTTTCAAGCAAACCCAAACGTTCTATATCTTTCTTGACAGTTTTAATCTATGTCTTCTCATATTTTTTCTTTCCACCACCAGCGTTATTGCTTTCTTTACAGCTTCATCTTCTGACCTCAGTTGCAAATTACCATCTCAACTAGGTTTTCTCTTCCTAAGTTTTTCTTCACTGGTATTGCAATTCTTTCTTTCAAGACAATCCATTCATCTATCTTATCATTTCCATTTCCGTTCTTTTCATTATTTTTGCATCTTCAATCTGCATTGCTCACGATTCGCAGGTTGAGTTTATTATTGATCTAATGGCCAATTATGCTCCTGATGCCTATATCATGTCCACAAGGAAACATAAACTTTTTACCGTTTCTAAATTAAATTCTGAGCTTGGGAGCATTTATTTTTGTTCATCTTTTTCTTGATATGATTGATCCTCACATCCATCTTTTACAAATGGAAATCCCAGCTTTTGCTACCAAATTCCCAGTCGTACCACTGCACCTCTGGTGACACCATTTATACCACTTCCTGCATTAAATTGAGTTCCTTCCAATTCCTTTTCTGCATATTGAACAAGGCCATTGTCCGCTTTCTTAACTTTCTCCTTCTTTGCTACTCACTATAACCTTGGGGGAAATGATGGGTATAACCTTGGGCACTCACACCGGATGAGGGGATTGGGGCAAAGCCTTCGGGACCCCCACTCTTTGATTATAGGAGGGAAACCACAGGGTAACCTTCCTGGGTCAGATTGCGGTAGTGTGTGTCGGGGTGGTGCTGAGGTGTCATCCACCAGATGGCGGTCTCTGGGTTAACCTGAAGCAGCCTCTTCAAGTGCATGCCTTGTCCTATCCTCAGAGAGGATGATCACCAGTGTATTTTATCATCTGAGCTCACGTGTTTGAAGATCGGTGTTGCAGCACTCTGAGGTTTCGGAGACCAGATAGTGGTGAGATCATGGCGGGTGGTTACACCTCCTATAGGTTTTGTAACTCTGATGGTTACCATGCCCAAGGAGTTGCCGTAGCTGTGTCCAATAAACTGACTCCAATGGAAATTGAGGTAACACTGGTCAATGAGCGTACTATGAGACGAAGGATTTGTCACTCCTTGGGTGTCGTTTCCCTGGTCTCTGAATTTACTCCGACTGAGGCGAGTGATCTCACCATGAAGGACGCATTCTATGCTGCACTCGAGTCTGTGGTTGATCAGTGCCCCCAAGTGAGATATTATGCTAATCCTGGGGGATTTCAATGCGTCGACTGGAACTCATCGGGATGGTTATGAGACATGTGTTGGTCCCCATGAGACATGTGTTGGTCCCCATGGGTCTGGAACTGTGAACCAGAAGAGCACTAAGTTCGTTGACTTTGCAAGAAGTCATGGACTTAGGGTGGCTGGTTCATCGTTTCAGCGCCCAAAGGCCCATTGCTGGACTTGGTATTCCAATGCTGGCGGTGTGGCAAAGGAGATTGACCATGTGCTCGTTGATGGTTGCTGGAGGATGATCCAGAACTTCAGGATCTACCGGAGTGCTCATTTCCTCAATACCGACCGCAGGCTTATGGTAGCAACTCTGAAGTTTCAGCTTAAATCTGGGAGAATGGGACCATCCCAGCCTCGGCTGGATGTTGGGAAGCTCAAGGATGAGAGGGTAGCTGAGGAGTTTGCGAATAGGCTGAGTGGGGATTTGGGGGACCATCTGGATGCTTAGGGGAATCCTGAAGAGTTGTGGAGTGCCTTTAAGACCACCATCCTTTATCTTATCAGCGGATGTCTTGGAACTCACCGAAGGGTGAAGAAGAATTTTGTCTCTCACGGGATACTGGATACCATTGACCAGTCGCAGAGCCAGGCTTAATGGCAGAGCTGAGCTGTTCAAGGAGTTGAGGCGAAAACTGTACGTACGCTGAGAGTGGAGGGCTATGTGCGAGGAATTTGTGAGGGGGTCAAGCATAACCTGTGGAAGAGTGATTCTCGTCCTGCTTACAGGGGAATTCGCGCATTGCGTTCCTCCAAGCCCGTCCCTTCGTGTACTGCAGTTAAACTGGAGGGTGTTGGGCTTTTGACAGATGAGTCCGAAGTGAAGGCCAGCTGAGCCCATTACTTTGAGCAGCTGTACCAGGCTGATCCGCCAGCTCTTGATTTGGATGTCAGGGGTGTAACTATCCCTATTGCTGACCCTCCAATTAACGATGATTCACCTTTGTTTGTGGAAGCACAAGCTGCGGTAAACCGGTTGAAATGGGGGTAAAATTCCTGGGATTTGTGGCATCCACGCTGAACTTCTCAAGCTTGGTGGAAATGCTGTACTCATGGAGTTGCACGCAGTTCTTTGCTCTGCCTGGAACACAGGCACCATCCCAACTGACTGGAAGAGGGGCCTTGTTGTCCCTCTCTAGAAAGGGAAGGGTGATCACCTGAACTGCAACAATGACCGAGGGGTGACACTGCTCTCAGTGCCAGGCAAGGTCTTTGCTCAGATAATACTTGATGGGGTTCGCCACCATCTGCTTGAGCACCAGTGCCCATAGCAGTCAGGCTTTACACCAAAGAGGTCAACGATTGACCATATCCTTGCCCTTCAGGTCCTCACCGAACACAGACAAGAGTTTTGGCAGGGGCTGCTTCCAACCTATGTTGATCTCCGCAAAGCATTCAATTCAGTGAATTGGGATTCCCTTTGGAGGATTCTTCGTCTTCATGGGGTGCCGCCAAAAATGATCAATCTCATGTCTGAACTATACTCTGGTACTGAGAGCTTTGAGATGTGATACTATTTCCGAACTATTTCCAGTTGTTACTGGAGTTCGTCAGGGGTGTGTACTGGCCTCCACACTTTTCAGTGCTGAAATGGACTGGATTCTGGGGAGGATGTCAGAGAGATCAAGTTGCGGTGCATCGTTTGAGAATGTCAAGATCTCTAACCTTGATTTTGCAGATGATGCAGTCATCTTTGCGGAGACTCTGGATTTCCTTTTGGGGGCCCCTGAGGTGCTGATTGAGGAGTCAGATCCACTGGGATTATGGGTTTCTGGGTCAAAACTATGATCCATGCTTTTAATAACATCTTGGATACTGCTATCTTGGATTCTTTTGGAAAACATTGTCGAGGCTCGTATGAGAGCTCACACATAACACACAGCAAGGGGGGCATGAGTGGAGAGGGAAGGACAAAACAGTGGGGAACAGAGACATTCGGAGATCTGTGGAAGGGAGAGGGATGGGGCGGGGAACAAGATTCCTTCACAGATCTTTCCACACAACTTTGTCATCCACTTGATTCCCACATCTACAACTATTTCTATGATTTTGACTAAGAATCCCGTTTGACCCACTGCCTTTCTTTAAACTTCTAACAGTTCGTTCAACTTCCTCTTCACATATCCCGTCTTCTGGACTTTCAACTTCATGACACTCCAGGTCATTCTCCCTTTAATTTTCTTCATTCAAGAGCTTCTCAAAGTAAGTTTTCCATTCTCTATCAATATCATATTTTTTCACAAGGAAATGACACCTTTTCTGTTTTTCCAACAATTAACTTCTACCACATTTCTTCCATCCTTTACTTTTTAGCTCACCTGGGATGTAGTTCTGCAGAGCTTATGGAATGGTGCTTTGTCCGTCCGTCTGTCCATCCACAGACACTTGCAACTTCTTCTCTGAGACTGCACACACGATTTCGATGAAATTTGACCACAAACCTCATCATCCGGTATGTACCAAAATTTGCTGATAGCCTGAAAAAAACCGTTGTTTTCGGGGTTCTATGGGGGTGTTGCCCCCCAAAATAGGTATTTTCTCTCTTCTCAAAAACCACACACGATTTTGATTAAACTTGACCACAACTTTCATTACCCTTGATGTACCAAAGTTTGTTCACGGCATAAAAAAATAATCCATAGGTATTTACTTTCCTCTCCATTACATATTTTGTGGGTCATCCATGCCTTCCAGTGGTTGCCTGATTATCTTACCCATCCACTCCCAGGTGAGCGCCCAGGGGTATTGCCCCTATTTTTTTTTCTTCTTGCCTTCTGATTTGCTTAATCTTTTTACCTGTTTCTCATATACTTTGCTCTTTGCTCTCATTTCCTTCTTTGCTTTATTCTTCAAATGTTTCTAATCTTTATCTTGAGGATCTTTACTCTTTTGCCACTTTTTGCAAGCTTCTTTCTTCTGTTTCAGTGCTACTTGGACTTTAATATTGCACCACTGTGTGTATTGTTCCTTTTGAAACTTGCCAGTGGTTTTTCCACAAATATTGCTGGCTGTCTTCATCCAAGAAGTCACAAACTCCATCTCATTTTTGAGATCCTCCTGAAAGTTTTCCCTTGTTTTCATATCTCTAAGCTTCCAAACTTGTATGTGCAGAATACACTTGAGGCCCTGCAAAACTGTCGAGGGCAGCTCTTGCTCTCGCATTTCCTACCAGTCCAATTTGATGTCAAATCTGGGCTGTCGTACTCTGCAGGGGATGCCTGGAACATTGGCCATTGCTCCGAGCATAGCGAGAAATCCTCTTCGAGGAATATCCCATAAGGTGCTGATTGGAGGTTCTTGCCTGCTGAGAAGGGGCCACCCCAAAGGATGACCGCCTCCATGTGGGCTCGCATCACAGATGGAGACCAGTCCATGACCAGGTCATCCCCGCAGATTCGGAAATGCTGCGGGGCTCGTGAATCGTGTTTGTCTCGGTGCCTTTTGGCTTGTCTTGCAGATGTTATTGCCGATTCTGCTCACCAGCGGTGTATGATGTTGAGGATCGGCCAAGACAGTAGGAGGCCCATTAGGACCTCCCGCTAGCTGACCGCCTTCTCACCATCAGGCCACTTCACCATCTGTGGCCCGAGGCCAAGAACCCCGACCTGGGTCATCCATTCTGGAAGACTAAGCCCCTCGGCGACCCCAACCAAACAGCCTTTCAAAGGTCGAGACGAATGAGGTCTATCGCAGAGGTCAAGTCCACCAAAAGGCTGACTTGGGGTCCAGGGATTGGATGCGGAAACATCGACTGTATTGCGCTGTCATGATCGACCTTTAACACCTGTGCCAGTGTGTACTGTGAGGTCCTTCTTCAAAGAAGTGAGGACCTGCATACGGCAAGTATGCGGGAGGGCTACAAGGGCTCCCGGGGATCGTGTCATGACAATCCCTTTTCTATCTTCCCATTTATTACCTTTGCCACCGAAGGTGGATGTAGGTTATGTTTTCACCTCTGTCTGACTGTTTTTCCATCTGTTTGTTTGTCTGTGAGCAGGGTATCTCAAAAAGTTATTGGCGGATTTGGCCGAAATTTGGTGGACATGTTGGGTATGTGACAAGGCCAAAATTATTAAATTTTGGTGAAGATCCGGATCTGAATGTTAGAATTTTTTAAGTGATTCTTCACCATTGAGAGAGAGATGGGGTGAAAAATGACACCACATAATATCTCAAATGTGGATGAGTTATGACAAAACTTGGTGGATGAGTTGGTTAGCCTGAGGTGACAATTAGAACAAGCCGATTGGATTTTGTTTCAGGTCCAAATTCAGATCCGGCCTACCAGTCCAGTTGGATACAAAATGTAAACTGTTCAACCTGGTTTATCTTTCTTTTCCTCTTTCTAATAACCTCTGTAACTGCTGCAAACACAATAAATTTGTTTGGGGAAGTTGTCACAGGACCAAAAACGACGGCCCAGACAGCATTTGTTCGAGTACCACAATAGCATTGTTTAAATGGAGACAACCATGTTGTTTTTGTGGTGTCGAGCACTCCATTCGGTTTGAGTGCTTGCTTGAGCGCTGTTAATCTAGCAAGGTGCTTGGCAAGCAGTGAGCAAACTGCTTGCTCGTGGAACACACCCCAGCTGTCTTGAAGATGTGGGAGGAAGAACATCTCAAATTCTTACCATTATTTAGTCACGGCGTTGGATTAGTGACTTGCATTCAACGACGTATTGTGATTTTATCGCATCGTTGCATTGCCTGCCAATAATTTATTTTGATCCACAGGTGGCCGCCCAAGAGGCGGAGTGCAGTCACAATTAATTTCCTTCCATAATCATACTGCTAGACATGCCAAATTAGTTGTTTTTTTCCTGTACAGGATCGTTGTACTCTAAACCAGTGCTACTCAAAGTGGTGGTACTCAGACCGGTGCCGGTACGCGAGCCATTGACTGCCGGTCCGCGGTGAGTTTCCAGTTTCACATTATCATAATATATAACATGTAATGTATAAAATGAAAATGTATAAAATCTTGAAAAATAATATATTTAAGCCAAAAAATTCAAAATACGAGAGAGAGAATATATATATATATATATATATATATATATATATATATATATATATATATGTATATATATATATATATGTATATATATGTATATATATATATATGTATATATATGTATATATATATATATATATATATATATATGTATATATATGTATATATATATATATATATATATATATATATGTATATATATATATGTATATATATATATATACTTATATATATATATATACATATATATATATATATAAATATATATATATATATATATATATGTATATATATATATATATATATATATATATATATATATATATATATATATATATATATATATATATATATAAATGTGTCAACTTTTATTATATTCAATATATTTTAATATTGTTCCGGTATAAATTAATATTACTACGGATGTTCAAACAATATTTTCACGGATCATAAACAAATAATAATATGGTACCGGTCCCTGGCACATTAGAAAAAAAAACCTGCCGATCCGCCACATCAGATAGTTTGAGAAGCACTGCTCTAAACTACCTGACATAGAACTACATATTAAATGGCCGCAACTTATTGGTGTGTGTCCAACTGCACTATGCAAAAGGCCATAAGATAAATTACAGTCAGACGCCATGGATTCAACTGAACGGCCCAACACAGACTCGCATGGATGCGTTTTGTTTCCTTGTAAATGAAATAAACTTGCAATTACATGAACAAACCAGAGCTGTTTTTGGGACATGAAGTATGCCACCATGAAAATAAGAACCATGTTTATTAGTCTTGCCCCAAAGGGCATGCTGGACTATTACAACACCCGTCTGTCAGACTGTCTATGTGTCCGCGTCTTTATATTTTCACCTTTAAAATGGTTTTCTCTGCAACCGCTTATCCGATCGATGCAAAACTTCAAACATAAGAGGAAGTCCACATGGAGAATATTTTGTTGATAGCTCTGACATCATAGGTCATATGGTATGGCAGCCATATTGGATTAAAGGGAAACATTTGAACATATTTTTCTCTGAAGCGGCTCAACGAAAAAATATTGAAACCTGGCATATGTCATCAACTCCTCATGGGGTACATAGGGTGATAACGATGATGTCATCATAAAGTGGTACTAGCGTCATAATTGGTTGAATCGAAATCCTAATCCGAAAAAATTTGTAACCTCATTTATTTTATCTACGAGCCTGGTGTTGGCGCAGTGGTTAGGGCAGCGGCTTGGGACCCAAAAGGTCCTGAGTTCAACCCCCGTTGGGCCACTGAATTTATATATATATATATATATATATATATATATATATATATATATATATATATATATATATACATACTGCATATATGTATGTATTATATACATATATATGTATGTATGTGTATATATGTATATACCAGGTCGTATAACACCAGGGGGTTGACTCAGCCTGTCATCCTTCCGAGGTCGGCGAAATGAGTACCAGTGTAACTTGGCCCGGTGTATGCCCCGGTTAGCATAGGTGTACCATATCCCTGTGTCGTAAGAGGCGACCAGGGTTGCGTCAGGAAGGGTATCCGGCGTAAAAACCTATGCCAAATCATTATGTGGACAACAAAACGAATTTCCATTCCGGATCGGTCGAGGTCCGGGTTACCAACGACCGCCACCGTACCGGTGGTCAGCAGGGTTCCAGTGGAAATTGTGCTACTGCTGGGCGAAGGAGGAGAAGGAGATGGGGAAGGCAAGTCCAGAGGCAATTGGAGAGGGGAAAGGGTAGAAGTGTGGTGGTGAGAGTTGGAACTGAATGTTGGGACGATGACTGGCAAAGGGAGAGAGTTGGCTGATATGATGGAGAGAAGAAAGGTGGACATACTGTATGTACAAGAGACCAAGTGGATGGGGAGTAAGGCTCGGAGAATTGGAGGTGGTTTCAAACTGTTCTACCATGGTGTGGATAGGAGGAGAAATGGTGTCGGGGTAATCCTGAAGGAAGATTATGTCAAGAGGGTATTGGAGGTGAGGAGAGTGTCTGACCGAGTGATGAGTGTGAAGTTGGAAATTGAAGGGGTGATGATGAATATCATCAGTGCATATGCACCGCATATGGGGTGTGAGATGGAATATAAAGAAGATTTCTGGAGTGAGTTAGATGAAGTGGTGGAGAGTGTATCCAAGGATGAAAGAGTGGTGATTGGAGCAGATTTCAATGCGCATGTTGGGGAAGGGAATAAAGAGGATGAGGAGGTGATGGGTAGGTACGGTCTCAACAAGAGAAATGTGGAAGGGCAAATGGTGGTAGAGTTTGCAAAAAGAATGGAAATGGCAGTGGTAAATACGTATTTCAAGAAGAAGGAGGAACACAGGGTGACGTACAAGAGTGGAGGAAAGTGCACACAGGTGGATTACATCTTAAGCAGGAGATGCAACCTGAACGAGATTAGAGACTGTAAGGTGGTGGCAGGGGAGAGTGTAGCTCGACAGCATCGATTGGTGGTCTGTAGGATGATTGTGGAGGTGAGGTTGAGGAAGAGAGTGAGGGCTGAACCAAGGACCAGACGGTGGAAGTTGAAGGAGGAAGACTGTTGCGTGGAATTTAGGGAGGAGGCGAGACAGGTGTTGGATGGTGGTAAAAATGGGTGGGATGATTGGGCAACGACAGCAGAAGTTGTGAGGGAGATAGCTAGGAAGGTACTTGGTGTGACATCTAGACAGAGGAAGGAAGATAAGCAGACTTGGTGGAACGAGGAAGTACAGGAAAGTATAAGGAAGAAGGGGTTGGCGAAAAAGAAGTGGGATAGTCAGAGAGATGAAGAAAGTAGGCAGGAGTACAAGGAGTGGCGGCGAAAGGCAAAGAGAGAGGTGGCAAAGGCTAAGAAAAAGGCATATGACGAGCTGTATGAGAAGTTGGATACAAAAGAAGGGGAAAAGAATTTATACCGATTGGCAAGACAGAGGGACCGAGCTGGGAAGGATGTGCTGCAGGTTAGGGTGATAAAGGATGTAAATGGGAATGTGCTGACGAGCGAGGAGAGTGTGTTGAGAAGGTGGATGGAGTACTTTGAGGAGCTGATGATTGAAGAAAATGAGAGAGAGAAGGTTGGAAGAGGTGGAGATAGTGTATCAGGAAGTGGGGTGGATCAGTAAGGATGAAGTGAGGACTGCTATGAAGAGGATGAAAAGTGGAAAGGCGGTTTCGCCCAGATGACATACCAGTGGAGGCATGGAAGTGCTTCGGAGAGATGGCAGTGGGGTTGTTAACCAGATTGTTTAATAAAATCTTGGAAAGTGAGAGGAAGCCGGAGGAGTGGGGATTAAGTGTACTGGTTCCGATTTTCAAGAATAAGGGTGATGTGCAGATCTGTGGAAATTACAGAGGGATAAAGTTGTTAAGCCACACCATGAAGTTGTGGGAAAGAGTAGTGGAAGCTCGGTTGAGATCTTGGAAAGTTAGAGGATGCCGGAGAAGTGGAGATTAAGTGTACTGGTTCCGATTTTCAAGAACAAGGGTGATGTGCAGATCTTTGAAAATTACAGAGGGATAAAGTTGTTAAGCCACACCATGAAGTTGTGGGAAAGAGTAGTGGAAGCTAGCTTGAGAAGAGAGGTGACGATTTGTGAGCAGCAATATGGGTTTATGCCAGGAAAGAGCACCACTGATGCGATGTTTGCTTTGAGAATGTTGATGGAGAAGTATAGGGAAGGCCAGAAGGAGTTACATTGTGTGTTTGTGGATTTAGAGAAAGCTTATGATAGGGTGCCAACAGAGGAGTTGTGGCATTGTATGAGGAAGTCGGGAGTGGTGGTGAAGTATGTGAGAATTGTGCAGGATATGTATGAGGACAGTGTGACAACGGTGAGGTGTGTGGTAGGAATGACAGACCGGTTTAAGGTAAAAGTGGGATTGCACCAAGGATTGACTCTGAGCCCTTTCCTGTTTGCAATGGTGATGGACAGGTTGACGGACGAGATCAGACTGGAGTCTCCATGGACTATGATGTTCGCGGATGACATCATGATCTGTAGGGAGAGTAGGGAGCAGGCTTTAGTCGAGCCTTGAGAGGTGGAGGTACGCAATGGAGAGAAAGGGAATGATATATAGTCAGTAGGAGTAAGACGGAGTACATGTGCGTAAATGAGAGGGAGGGTGGTGGTTGCAAGAAGTTGAGGTGGGGAAGTTGGATGGGTTTAAATACTTGGAATCAACCGTCCAAAGTAACGGAGGGTGTGGGAGAGAAGTGAAAAAGAGAGTGCAGGCAGGATGGAGTGGGTGGAGAAGAGTTGCAGGAGTGATTTGTGACAGAAGGGTAGCTGCAAGAGTTAAGGGGAAAGTATATAAGACGGTAGTGAGACCAGCTATGTTGTCTGGTTTGGAGGCGGTGGCGCTTACAAAAAGACAGGAAGCGGAGCTGGAGGTGGCAGAGTTAAAGATTCTGCGATTCTCGTTGGGAGTGACAAGGATGGACCGGATAAGGAATGAGCATATTAGAGGGACTGCGCAGGTTTGGAGACAAAGTGAGAGAGGCGAGATTGAGATGGTTTGGATATGTTCACAGGAGGGAAGCGGAGTATATCGGGAGAAGGATGCTGAAGATGGAGCCGCCAGGCAGGAGGAGAAGAAGAAGGCCAAAGAAGAGGTTCATGGAAGCGGTGAAGGCGGACATGCAGGTGGTTGGAGTGTCAATGGAAGATGTGGAGGATAGAGCGAAATGGAGACGATTGATCCGCTGTGGCGACCCCTAACGGGAGCAGCCGAAAGAAGAAGAGAAGATATATTTTATCTATGACCCGATGGGAGTGAAAAGTTTAATATATGGCGTCATCGGTCGCGTGGTCTGGCAGCCATATTCGATTGAAAATAAAAACATTTTAAAAACTCCAGAACTGCTCAACAGATCGATACGAAACTTCATAATATGATCGATATGTCATGGGAAATATAGTTTGAATTTCTTTTTATATCCACCTTCATTGATGCAATTTAGCCTTAATGTGCACAAACAACATTGGGAAATATCCTCATAATTAATAAAACGATGGATGATGGCAATGAATGTGACAAAAGGGTGCATGGATGATATGGGTGTATTGGCCATAATAGCAGTGCTTCATTATAATTGTGTTTTCAGTTGATGTTCGTAATGAGCATGCGAGGCCAGACTATGGATTCTGCCGAGTACCGTTCTAGTTACGTATTGCTATCAAAATAGGAACATTGGGGTGGGGGGGTCATGGGGGGGGGGGAGGAAATTCTAAAAAAAATTTCATGTTTTTTCTTTCTTTTCAAAATTCTAAAATTTAGCAAAGTCTGGCTTAGAGAAAAGGAAGAGAAGCAAGGATGGAGGAGAGAGAGAAGAGAGAGTTGGAGTAGGAGAGGGAAAGTAAATGTATAATTTGGGGCTCAGACATTTGCCCATATGTGCACATGTAATAGCTTGCTCATAAGTGCAATTGCATTTGTGAAAAACAAAATAATATGCGTTAAAAAAGGATTTTAAAACATGATCGGTTTGCAAAATAGTGAGATTTCGGGTTTGCTTTGAGATTAAAATTGAGGGTTTAGAGATTTCACAACTTTAACCTTTTACGGAACATTTTGCATTCTATTATTACTACTATAATTAGCAGAGTACCCACCCTATGGGCGATCTTGTTCCAAGCATGCAACACGTTCTTCTGACGCATACCTTTATTTGGACGGTGTACAGTGGGGAGAACAAGTATTTGATACACTGCCGATTTTGCAGGTTTTCCCACTTACAAAGCACGTAGAGGTCTGTAATTTTTATCATAGGTACACTTCAACTGTGAAAGATGGAATCTAAAACAAAAATCCTGAAAATCACATTGTATGATTTTAAAATAATTAATTTGCATTTTATTGCATGAAATAAGTATTTGATCACCGACCAACCAGTAAGAATTCCGGCTCTCACAGACCTGTTAGTTTTGTCTTTAAGAAGCCCTCCCATTCTCCACTCATTACCTGTATTAACTGCACCTCTTTAAACTCGTTATCTGCATAAAAGACAGCTGTCCACACTCAATCAATTAGACTCCAATGGGCAAGACCAGAGAGCTGTCTTAGGACATCAGGGACAAAATTGTAGACTTGCACAAGGCTGGGATGGGCTACAGGACAATAGGCAAGCAGCTTGGTGAGAAGGCAACAACTGTTGGTGCAAATATTAGAAAATGGAAGAAGTTCAAGATAACAGTCAATCTCCCTCGGTCTGGGGCACCATGCAAGATCTCACCTCGTGGAGCCTCAATGATCATGAGAAAGGTGAGGGATCAGCCCAGAACTACACGGCAGGACCTGGTGAATGACCTGAATAGAGGTGGGACCACAGTGTCAAAGAAAACCATAAGTAACACACTACGCCGTCATGGATTAAAATCCTGCATCGCACAAAAGGTCCCTCTGCTAAAGCCAGCGCATGTCCAGGCCCGTCTGAAGTTTGCCAGTGACCATCTGGATGATCCAGAGGAGGAATGGGAGAAGGTCATGTGGTCTGATGAGATTAAAATAGAGCTTTTTGGTTTAAACTCCACTCGCCGTGTTTGGAGGAAGAAGGATGAGTACAACCCCAAGAACACCATCCCAACCGTGAAGCATGGAGGTGGAAACATCATTCTTTGGGGATGCTTTTCTGCAAAGGGGACAGGACGACTGCACCATATTGAGGGGAGGATGGATGGGGCCATGTATCGTGAGATCTTGCCCAACAACCTCCTTCGCTCAACAAGAGCATTGAAGATGGGGCGTGGCTGGGTCTTCCAGCATGACAACGACTCGAAACACACAGCCAGGGCAACTAAGGAGTGGCTCCGTAAGAAGCATCTCAAAGTCCTGGAGTGGCCGAGCCAGTCTCCAGACCTGAACCCAATAGAAAATCTTTGGAGGGAGCTGAAAGTCTCTGTTGCCCAACGACAGCCCCGAAACCTGAAGGATCTGGAGAAGATCTGTATGGAGGAGTGGGCCGAAATTCCTGCTGCAGTCTGTGCAAACCTGGTTAAGAACTATAGGAAACGTCTGATCTCTGTGATTGCAAACAAAGGTTTCTGCACCAAATATTAAGTTCTGTTTTTCTGATGTATCAAATACTTATTTCATGGAACAAAATGCAAATTAATTATTTAAAAATCATACAATGTGATTTTCAGGATTTTTGTTTTAGATTCCATCTTTCACAGTTGAAGTGTACCTATGATAAAAATTACAGACCTCTACGTGCTTCGTAAGTGGGAAAACCTGCAAAATCTGCAGTGTATCAAATACTTGTTCTCCCCACTGTATATACAGAAATGACAGCACTGTGTAGGCAAAAGAAACATGAAGTTTTCTGCATGAAGCAACAACACCTACTGCTTATAATTTAAAACACCTCACTGCCCTGGAAAACATGGGGACAGGAATACTGAACTGTAAATGGTGGAGACTTGTAATATCCTCCCCCACCTGTAGGTGGCACTACACTATGCACATTTACATGTAGAATTTGCGTCCCTCCACTCCCCCTGCCAAGACCACCAACAAAGATAAATACACCCCTCCATACTAATTGGGGTCATGCCGATCCTCTGTAGCAAGTCTGGATGTAATTGGCCCACAACTATAGGAGTAGCGCTACAAACAAATAAACACCGGGTCCGTGAATTAGAGTAAAGATAAGGAAAGAAAGGGGGAAGTGATTGTGAATTTAACATTCCATCTTTCTTCACTTTTAACATGGTTCTTAACAAATGGAAACAGGAACAATGCAGGCATGATAGGCCGAATGGCCTTCTCATGCGCTAAAGTTCCCTGTGTATATTTGTGTAATGTTAAGAACAGGAAGAAATGGGGAGGGAAGGACAGTGAGTTGGGGGTGAGGGTGCATGGAATTGGAAGAGGGAAATTGAGACGTTGGGAACGGGTGAGGGGGGTGGACTTGGGGTTGGAAGGGGGATTGAGTACTCGGGGTTTGGAGCAGTTGAGGACTTGAAGAAGAAAGGGGGAGGGGATGACAGAGTTGGCTTGGGGGAGAGAGGGCAGAGAAGGGACAGAGTTGGGATCGAGGGGTTTGAGGATTTGAAGAAAGGGGGAGGGGAGTAGAGAGTTTGGGTGTGGTAGGAGGGGGGTTAAGGACATGGGATTGTGTGGGTGTAGTAGGGTTAGGGACCTGAAGTCACATTTTACATTATGCATAATTTCCATGGGTCCGTGATAATCCCGTTGTGTCCTTTCTGTCCATCGGGTCTTTTGGGTCCTCTAGATATTTTGGGTCCTCTTGGTATTTTGGGTTCTCGAGGTATTTTCGGTCCTCATGGTCTTTTAGGTCCTCGGGGTCTTTTGTATGCCTTGGGTCTTTTGGGTCCTCGAGGTATTTTTGGTCCTCTTGATCTTTTGGGTGTTTGGGGTCTCTGAGTCTTTTGGGTCCTCTGGGTCCTTTGGGTATTTTTTTTTGTTTTCAGGGTTCTCAGCTTCTTTTCGGTACTCAGGGTCTTTTGGTTGTTTTGGTTCCTCAGTCTTTGGGGTCTTTTGGGTCTTCAGGGTCTTTTGGATCCTCATGGGGGGGAGGTGAGGGAGGGGTGGAGGGGCATCTTTTTGGTGCCCTGAGCACTTTAGGTTAAGCATTTCAAGTCACAATTATGGGTGACATCAGGTCAGCTGTCTAACCAATGGGTGAAGAGCAGATATACATACATACATACATAGTGGGCCAAAAGTCACTAAAGGTTTTCTTTTTTTTCTAAGAACTTTTTAATTTTTCGTTTTTTTACAGATAAAGAAGATCAGGGAGATTCAGGATGAATAAATTTACTAATGACCAGCATGTGAAAATTGCGAAATTTTCTTTGAATTTGAATGATTGATTTCCCACTGGAGTAATAAAGTTCAACAATCATTTTAATGTTCGAGAACAACCATCAGAAAACACGATTCAGAATTTGATTGCTGGTTTTGAGTCAAAGCGGTCTGTTCATGACTCAGCTTGCAGTGGAAGACCAAAAACAAGTCGTTCTCCAGAAAACATTGACCGTGTTTGGGAGAGTGTTTATGAAAACCCAAAAACATCAACTTTTAAACGTGCAACTCAGCTTGGAATGGCAAGATCATCCTTGCGAAGGATAATGAAGAAAGATTTGTTGCTGTTTCCTTACAATCTTCAAATGGTGCACAAAATGTCATCTCAAGATCCAGCAAATCAACTAATATTTGCAACGAAATTGCAGCAACTTTTAAGGAATGATAGATCACATTTTGGAAAGAGCAAGACTTAGCGACTGAGCCAATTGGGGCCGTTTGCAGGACATTATTTTTCAGAATTAATCTAAAAAACCAAATGTCATGAATTAAACCACCACTTGCAATTTATTTCATGAATTTCTATTTTAAAATAAAAGTTATATTAAAAAAAACCTTAAGTGACTTTTTGCCCACCCTGTACATGTGTGTGTGTATATATTATATATATATATATATATAAAAGAAATATATATATATGTATATATAGCCTGGTGTTGGCGCAGTGGTTTGGGCAGCGGCTTGGGATCCAAAAGGTCCCAAGTTCAAGCCCCGTTGGGCCACTGAATTAATACACCAGGGGGTTGACTCAGCCTGTCATCCTTCCGAGGTCGGCGAAATGAGTACCAGTGTACTGGGCCCGGTGTATGCCCCGGTTAAAATAGGTGTACCATATCCCTGTGTCGTAAGAGGCGATCAGGGTTGCGTCAGGAAGGGCATCCGGCGTAAAACGTGCCAAATCACTATGCGGATCATACGGATGATCCGCTGTGGCGACCCCGAACGGGAGCAGCCGAAAGAAGAAGAAGATATATATATATATATATATATATATATATATATATATATATATATATATATATATATATATATATATATATATATATATATATATATATATATATATATATATATATATATCACATACACCTGTTCCATTACATATAGATAACTGGAGAGTTCATAGGTCAGTCACCTTACCCCACACAAACTTGAGAAAAAATGACTTGGGAATGGTCTTTTAAGCTCTTGCATTGAATTTCTGAGCACGATCTATATTTCCTACGAGCCGCCATTTATTCAAAAAATCATTTAACCAGAGCAGGAAGGACACTCTTTCGCAAAAAAATAGGTGAGCCATTGCCGACCACCCTGGCCAAATTCCAAATGACTGCCCTAACTACTTAGTCGAGCGGCAGGCCTGGCCAGCTGGTTCATGAGAGACTTGGGCCAACCCTTCAACAAAGTAGCCGTCAAAGGAGAAAAAGAAGAATAAAAATAGGAGGCACACAAAAGGATGACGTTCTGGCATTGTTCAAAAAAGAAATCCCTGAAAATCATTCATTGCATCACAATGCATTCTTAAGACAATGGTGCAGACGCAACAAAGCACAGCAAAAAAAAAACAAGGACAAATGTGTCCAAGAGCAGCGTCCTAAAGGTTTTGTCGGCTAAAAAAAAAAAAAAAACTTCCGATATTTCGTCACGTGCCTTGATTAAGCCAATAGCGAGACCCGTCATAATGTATTTACGTATTTACGATATATAGTGTATTTACGAAATAAAGAATGTATTTACGAAATTACAATACGATAAATGGAATAATCTTTAAATAGTAACGTGAACTTTTCGAAACTTTAAAGCAAATGTCCGAATATATTTAAAAGTTCACGATAGACGCTCTCAAAAGGCACCGTCAATGCGAGGATATGTATATGTGCTTAGTATTTAAGGAGATCCGGATCTTGTATATACAAGAGCTGAGTCCTTGAGGTTAAGGTTTTGTCTTCACAAGAAGAACAAGAACAAGAAGAAGAAGAACAACAACAACGCTGAGCTCTCTATGAACAGTGTTCGCTACGCGCTGTTAAAAACTTGGTCGTTGTCATTGTGTTGTTGTTTGGACCACACAAAAAATGGCTGCGAAATAAAGCTAATGCGTTCCTTGAACATCTTATCCCATGCAGTCTTGAGAAAAGGGACATGGGAAGGGTCTTTAAACTCTTGTTTTGTGTTTCTGAGCACAATCTGTATTTCCTACGAGCTGCCATTTTGTCTGAATCTCGATATTCCCCAACGCTGAGATTGTGAGCAGCAAATTTTATTGGTCGAAATGACTTAAAATGACATTTTGTCCAAGTACTGCTAAACTGGAGGTTTTGGAACTGACAGGAAGGCGATTTGTATTCTACAGTGTTCAAGTATATCATTCCATTGCATAAAATAAAGGTTTGAAAGGTTGTAGAAAAAAAATAAACAAACAATTTTTTTTCGGGAATTTACCGCTGTTGATGCACTGTATTTTACACCATTTTATTTAACATGTTAAAGTCGTTCTTCATGCCTGTTGTTTGTGTCCTTTGTGTTACTCAAACGTTAAGTTTCCTATCCATACAAATAAATGTGTGAGTGTGTGAGTGTCTCCTCCATAATTCTAAAACCATGATGCTTAGCAACCTGAAACTTCGCATGCATCCTAAGAAAACTCCAAGGAAGTGCAAGACTGAAAATTGGGCGTTTTGGTTAATTAAAACACACTTTTTGAAGATAATTAACGGCCTTATTTAATTATATCCTTCATCAGGCGATCCTCGGCCACCTTGCTCTCTGGGGTATTGAGGCGTTTCCTGGGTAACCTCCATGGGGTCTGAAGCCACCATGTTTTTTGGCCTGCTCAACCATGGCCTGACTTGGAAGAGGCCTCAATGATTTCTTCATGATAAAGTTTTTTTTTCTCACTTTCCTCACTCATATAATTATCGAATGCCTGTTCATCATAGTTACTGTGGTGGAAAAGAACTAAATTCCCGCAATGGTTCAGCATACAAAGTGTAATCTTTAATAACTACGTACATTGTCGTGATCCCGGCTGTTTAATATCTTCCAGCACGGAATACTGATGTTAATGTCCGAGCTTCAAGCAGTCCACGTGTGGACAAAGAGAACAACAAAACAAACCACTGTGTTTCAAATCGGCCTCGAGGGGTAGGCACGATATTTTATTGGCTCGATCTCAAAAATGGCTGGTGACAGAATTGAATACACAGCACAACAACCTGTCAGAACGCTTGGCAACAATAGAGTTCCAAAACAGGTCGTACAACTCACAGCTCCGCTCAACGATATCCGGGAATAACGATCACACTCTTCCGGATTTAACTCATTCCGTTAGACGGAGCTATCAACGATCAGCGTGACGGTGCTGTTTTTGTCTTTAAAGACACGAACCACTCTTTATAGTCTTTAAAATCACTTGAAATCGCATTAAAACATGCGCGTCGGAGCGCTCGATATCTTTTTCCACTCGCGATCTTAGAGCCACGTCCGTCTCCAACAATGGCGCCCCGGCTCTCTCGCAGCCCATCCACCACGTGCCAACTCGCGAACCGATCCCTGGGAGCCTGACAAAGGTCACGTGACGTGGGCGGGATACTAAATTTGGTGAGAACATGGTTTTTCTCACAACATGCGCAAACGGTAGAAAAACCCAGCAATGAAATTCTCAAAAAACCACACTAATGCAAGCCCTATATATGAAACAGGGATGAGTGGGAGAAATGATTGAACAAGCAGGATAAAAGAGAAATAGGTTTTCATCTGCGAAAGAGTAACTATTCCCATTGCTTGAAATCAAAATAACTGCCTTTTGCTACTGGGAAATAAAATGAAACGGTCTAAACAATGTCGGCAAGGCCCAAATACAGCCAATCAGAAAAGAGCACAACAGCTCCTTCAAGGTTCCCCAGGGTTTGGAGGTACGGACAGTTACACAGATCAAGGGAGTGAATCATTACTTTGGAACGTTCTTAGCGTTGATAAAGAACATTACATTGACTGGTGCTACTCACAGAACCTCAGAAACTCCCACAATGTGTCAACACAAAAAGCCATGCATAATATTCATTAAATTTGTGAACTAAATATGAAATATCTTATATATTATTTCCGAGTTTGTGGTTTCGTGTCGCGCTATCTTCGACTTTGTTCTGCGCTCGAGTAACGTGATATTCGGCTTACATTATCTCAAAGACCATATGAGGTGCATGGTACAAAAAAAAGTTAATAAAATGTTTCTGAAACAGTGAAATCGTATTCCACTTACTGCATTAAAGTAAAATTACTACTGATACTCTGCATCAGTTCCTTTCTCAAACACACCCACCCAACATGTCGTGCAGAGCGTGGGTTATGCTAGTCTAAAGTTATGTTTAAGTATGTACTAATTAATATACTTCAGTCTTTCTGGAACTTATGAAACATTTCCAGGTTGTTACATACAGTAGTTTTAATCAAAAAAAATGACAAATCAATATCAACTGAAGGAGATGTATATTTGACAGAAAGCAAATGTAACAGAATACATGGATAATCATGTTTACAAGGGAATCCTCTCAACTGCAGCATTTTACCAAAGTTCAAATAATATTTTATGAGTGAGGAACAATGAATGTCTTATTTCATTCACACTTTGGACTGGCAACACCAATTACAAATGCTGAAAGAGGAAATCTTCAACAGAGCTGGGATCTTCGACACTGAATCACTGAATACATCGCTTTTGTAAGTACTATTGTTTTCAAATTAGGAGCTTGAAGCGATTTCAAGAATTATGTTATACGATTTTTCATTATCAACTTGCACGGAATAATTCATGTATATCGTCGAAATATTATTTGGGTTTTGAGGATCAGATATCGTCTGGACTAAATAAGTGTCGAAATCTGTTGTCTGATAATTATTTAAAGAAATAACGAGTCTTATAACTAAGCCGATTATACCTACTTACCTTAAGCAAGGCAATGTTCCCTCCTGATCCATACGTACACAAAACAATTTGAAATTTCCAAAGCATTAAACTTATTGGAGAATTATATTGGGTGAACAAAAAATTTAGGAACGTGACAAAATTAACCAAGTTCATTCAGCTATTTGATTTAATGTATTCACTGCTGGACCCCGTTCTCTGGCCCCAGAGGGACTGCCTATCCATTGCGTCTGCTAGATCTGTGTCTATTTTTGGAGGTTTCGCGAGGTGCTCTGCAGGGAATCAAAGCAAATCTGGTTAAAAAAAAAACGGACGTTTTGAAATAACTTGTATAACATTTGCACGGATCCCGAACCGATGTACCACGTGACACGTGCAAAGACAAGCAGGCAAAATGGCGGATTTATAGATTAATTTTATTCAATAAACTGCTGTGTGCATAGTGAAGTCTGGCTTTAAAATTAAAGGGATCCTTTATGGTATGCAGCGACAACCTAGCCAACTGTTCCTCATCAAGCATTGAATTGGAGTGCTTAAGCCACTTGCCGAGCGCCCATTGTCAACAGTGGTACTGTGCTACGTCATTCTGAGCAAATAGTTCACTCACTGTCGACGTTCTTGCCATGACACATCATTCAGAGTGAGTGGTTCGTGCTCCGTCACCCCGAGCGAGTGGTTCGTGCTCCGTCACCCCGAGCGAGTGGTTCGTGCTCCGTCACCCCGAGCGAGTGGTTCGTGCTCCGTCACCTCGAGCGAGTGGTTTGTGCTCCGTCACCCCGAGTGAGTGGTTCGTGCTCCGTCACCCGAGCGAGTGGCTCGTGCTCCGTCACCCCGAGCGAGTGGTTCGTGCTCCGTCACCCGAGCGAGTGGCTCGTGCTCCGTCACCCCGAGCGAGTGGCTCGTGCTCCGTCACCCCGAGCGAGTGGTTCGTGCTCCGTCACCCCGAGCGAGTGGTTCGTGCTCCGTCACCCCGAGCGAGTGGTTCGTGCTCCGTCACCCTGAGCGAGTGGTTCGTGCTCCGTCACTCCGAGAGAGTGGTTCGTGCTCCGTCACCCCGAGCGAGTGGTTCGTGCTCCGTCACCCCGAGCGAGTGGTTCGTGCTCCGTCACCCCGAGCGAGTGGTTCGTGCTCTGTCACCCCGAGCGAGTGGTTCGTGCTCCGTCACCCCGAGCGAGTGGTTCGTGCTCCGTCACCCCGAGCGTGTGGTTCGTGCTCCGTCACCCCGAGCGAGTGGTTCGTGCTCCGTCACCCCGAGCGAGTGGTTCGTGCTCCGTCACCCCGAGCGAGTGGTTCGTGCTCCGTCACCCCGAGCGAGTGGTTCGTGCTCCGTCACCCCGAGCGAGTGGTTCGTGCTCCGTCACCCCGAGCGAGTGGTTCGTGCTCCGTCACCCCGAGCGAGTGGTTCGTGCTCCGTCACCCCGAGCGAGTGGTTCGTGCTCCGTCACCCCGAGCGAGTGGTTCGTGCTCCGTCACCCCGAGCGAGTGGTTCGTGCTCCGTCACCCCGAGCGAGTGGTTCGTGCTCCGTCACCCCGAGCGAGTGGTTCGTGCTCCGTCACCCCGAGCGAGTGGTTCGTGCTCCGTCACCCCGAGCGAGTGGTTCGTGCTCCGTCACCCCGTGCGAGTGGTTCGTGCTCAGTCACCCTGAGTGAATGGTTCGTGCGCCGTTATTCCATGCAGGTGGTTTGGATCATGCTCCGTCACCCTGAGCGAATGGTTCGGTTCGTGCTCCTTCGCCCCGAGTGAGTGGTTCATGCAATAACACCCAATTTCCAAGCCGTATTAACGTATTTTTTTTAACCCATCACACGCAGATGCTTATAAAGAATAATATTTGTGAACATATCCCTGAAACATCAATATAAATGCAAAGTTGTTTTTTCGGTGAAAGCTACTTGAGGTTTCTGGTTTGTACACAGTACGTACTGTAGTTAGCAATCACTAATCACACTTACTCCAACCTGCCGATTACCGAAAAATTGCCGATATTGACTGTGTGTGTGTGTGTGTGTGTGTGTGTGTGTGTGTGTGTGTGTGTGTGTGTGTGTGTGTGTGTGTGTGTGTGTGTGTGTGTGTGTGTGTGTGTGTGTGTGTGTGTGTGTGTGTGTGTGTGTGTGTGTGTGTGTGTGTGTGTGTGTGTGTGTGTGTGTGTGTGTGTGTGTGTTTTCACAAAGCATAATATATTATATCTGCTAACTCTCTTCTCTTTCTTTCTTTCTTTCTTTCTCTCTTTCTCTCTTTCTCTCTTTCTCTCTTTCTCTATTTCTCTATTTTCTCTTTCTCTCTTTTTCTCTTGCTCTCCCTCCATATCCGGATGGTGGTTATGTCCGGAGGTGTCTGGCAGGGTTTGTTTGCAGACGTGTCCGAGCGGTGTTTGTCTCCAGGCGGTATTTATTTCTGGACGAGACTTTGTCTCCAGACCGTGTTTATAGTGTAACTGGGAGAAAATGGATTTCAGACATTATTTTGTTTCCATCTCCACTGTTATTCTATGCAGAATCATTTTTATGAGATGGTATGAATCCTAATTAACGCTCCACCACACATCTGCCTTCCCTTCCTCTCACCTCACACTGTCTTCCCTTCCCCCACCCCTCCTTGTCCCCCCTCCCTCCTATCTCCTCCCCCTCCTCACTCTCCCCGCTCTCTCTCCCCCACCCGTCTCTCCCTCTTCCCCCCTCTTTTTCTCCCTCCCCCTTTAGTATTTCCATCAGCGAAGTGACGGGTGGTATTTGCTAGTTTGGAATTTTCAATTTTGTTTGAATGCCAGACACAGACTAAAACAATGATCTCATTCCTCTGTGTGCATGTGTACTCTCACTGCTCAGGGTGAGATTTCATACAATTTGCCAAATTCAGAGCCAAAATACTGCTCAACTGCAGATTCGTGTTCCGATTCATGTTGTAGTGTTCAAAATGTAAAATTCAATTGAAATTAAGTAGTTCCCTGGTCATAGACTGACGTCTGTAGACAGAACCAATTGCTTAACCCCGCTTTACGCTTCACACACAGGGTAATTGGTGTATGACCGTCGTCCTTCGGTCGGTACAGGACAACGAATCGACTGGACCCTGAAAGCAATGCCTTGCGGCAGATTGCTCATGGCGGCATTGGCACGGGGCCGAGCCGGTCGACCTAGCTGCTCGGCCACGTCATGGTTCTGAGGGAGGGGAAGCTGCAGCACACATCCCGCCTCATTTGCATGCAAATTGCTTAATTAACATCATCCCGTTAATACCCCCAATCCATCCTCACTTGACCCACCGTTCGGCGTTAACGTGACTGTGAATCCTAAGTCCGAGTGAGTTCGGGAGCGGGTTGAGCGTGCGTTCCATTAAGGGCTGCCACTTTGATCGGCTCGCGACTGGCCACGTGCTCATTGTCAGACGCCTATAGATTATAGGGCCGTGCACGCGCACCTCCGGGATCATATTAATTGCCGAGGCCTCCAGAGAATCCCTTAGATGTTGTAGCGCTAATTAAAACCGCAAACTTGAATCTCGAAGACGCCGGTTGACAACTCGACTCCAGAGAACACGGCTCGGTTTAATTTCTTAATCGTGTCCGCACTTCCAGTTCGTGTTTGCACTTGCTATTCAAAATATATCGCCGGGTAGTTTTTAATATAAATCGCGTAATTAAAGTTTCCTGTATAAAACATGACGCATATCATCGCTCCTATAATTCAAGGGGAGAGCGGAATAATATTAATAAAATAAAAAAAATAAAAAAAAATCAAAACGGGCAAAAGTGCTTTGGCACAGAAAGGATATAACATTAATTGCCTTGGAAATCCATTTTCTTCCTCCAGGCGACAGGAAATTGGTATCACTCGTGCTTTTGAACTTTGCCATTTCACAGCTACACGTGGAATAGACGGCTTTCGACCAGGGGACGGTGTGTGGGAAATTATGATTACGGCCTTCTGTGGCTTCTGAATATCATAGCCCCGTTGATATATTAATGTTCGACACGATCCTCGGTTTCATTAAGGATGCTGTGTCTCATGCGCTGCGGTAAACGCTTCAAGCGGATTGTTTAAATAACGTGACTGAGCGCGTTCGTAAGAGGAAAGCAAAGCACCTGGACACCTGGACACCTGGGCGTCCGTTTTGTCATCAAATGAAATTAATACGTGGAGCGATACTTTAAAACTAATCATTATTTGCCACCGGCAAGGAATGGTTGCTTCAACTTCATGTTAAAAATGACGTAGCCATGACAATGACGTAGCAACATGCCATGAATGTGTTCCATAAAAGGTAGATCATGAGGATTTTACGAGTTCCTTTTTTTTTTTCTTGATTTTATGACTTTTAGACGCAGGTAGAGGGCCGTTTCGGCCCTTCAGTGCCTGCTTGTACTGTATTATCAACTTGTGGGATTGCATGTTCGACCTCTCACCCACTGAGATGACGGCTCCAACCGGACACCACCGAGTCTGGTTGCATTATAAGGACAATATCAAAAACATGACTGAAATTGAGTTAAAACTGTCAAACTCGTTTGTAGTTAGTCGTCGGAGTAAAAGGCAAAAAAAAAAAAAATTCGCATTGGCGGAAATCTAAGTATTACGTACAAACAAAGGATGTTTGTGGCAGGGCAGTAAAAATAATTTTGTTTCAATTCTCAATTTTGAGGAGTCACGTGATTAATCATTGAATTAGTGTACCAAAAATGCAGTAACGGTAATCAATCCCCATTACGTATGTTAAATAATCAAATCTGATTACATTACAGAGTTTAGAGACATACTCTTTGAGATAACTACATACACCACATGGCCAAAAGTATGTGGACACCTGCTCGTCCAACATCTCATTCCAAAACCATGCGCATTAATATGGAGTTGGTCCCCCCCCCCCCACTGTGCTGTTATAACAGCCTCCACTCTTCTGGGAAGGCTTTCCACTAAATGTTGGAACATCGCTGCGGGGATTCGCTTCCATTCAGCCGCAAGAGCATGAGCACTGATGTTGGGCGATTTGGTTTGGCTCGCAGTCGGCGTTCCAATTCATCCCAAAGGTGTTTGATGGAGTTGAGGTCAGGGCTCTGTGTTGGCCAGTCAAGTTCTTCCACACCGATCTCAATAGACCAGTTCTGCATGGACCTCGCTTTGTGCACGGGGGCATTGTCACGCTGAAACAGTAAGGGGCCTTTCCCAAACTGTTGCCACAAAGTGGGAAGCAGAGAATCATCCAGAATGTCAATGTACTCATATGCTGTAGTGTGAATATTTCCCTTCACTGGAACTAAGGGGCTTAGCCAGAACCATGAAAAACAGCCCTAGACCATTATTCCTCCTCCACCAAACTTTGCAGTTGGCACTATGTATTCGGGCAGGTAGCGTTCTCCTGGCATCCGCCAAACCCAGGTTTGTCTGTCCGACGCGTTTCCACAGCTCCAGAGTCCAATGGCGGTGAGCTTTCCACCACTCCAGCCAACGTTTGGCATTGCGCATGATGATCTTAGGCTTGTGTGCGGCTGCTCGGCCATGGAAACCCATTTCATGAAGCTTTCGATGAACAGTGCTTGTGCTGACATTGCTTCCAGAGGCAGTTTGGAACTCGGTAGTGTGTTGCAACCGATGACAGACGATTTTTCCACGCTTCGCGCTTCAGCACTCGACAGTCCCGTTCTGTTAGCTTGTGTGGCCGAACACTGCACGGCTGAGCTGTTGTTGCTTCTTGACATTTCCGCTTCACAATAACAGCACTTACATTTGACCGGAGCAGGGCAGAAATTTGACGAACTGACTTGTTGGAAAGGTGGCATCCTATGACGGTGCCACGTTGAAAGTCACTGAGCTCTTCTGTACGACCCATTTTACTGCCATTGTTTGTGTATGGAGATTGCATGGCTATGTGCTTGATTTTTATATACCTGTCAACAATGGGTGTGGCTGAAATAGCCAAATCTAATAATTAGAAGGGGTGTCCGCATACTTTTGGCCATGTAGTGCATGTGTGTGTGGGAATGTGGGAGGACCCCCCCCCCCTTTAATCATGAGACAACATTCACAGTGAAAAGCATAGGTATGCTGAAAAGGACACAAATGAGATGAAGGCCATGTAGAACGTGTGCAGCATCTTTGAGGGTACTTCTTTTTGTTCTCGATAATCCTCAAAGAAGAGCAGATCGCCAACAGCTTTTCGTGACGTCATGACTGTGCGACGCTTTCGGCGAGGAGGAGGGGTAGTTTCGGGGAACAATGTTGCCAAGTAGCGGTGAACAATCCGTCATGTGCTGTGAAACAACATTGTTTACCCTACAGAGGAATTTGCATCAGTAGCAGAGCCGTGCCCTCAGCCATTGATGCTTCCCCATAACCTTGTGCTGCATATGAATGAAGAAGAAGACTTACTTTCAAATTATCTTGGAATATAAAGTGCACGTTTACCTTGAATACCCCTGGAGCAACATTGTTTTATTATGACAATATTGTGCATTTGCCATGCACGAGTAATGTCATAATTTATTGACCCTCTATGCAACTACTGTACGTCAGAATAATACCTTACCCCCTCAGCCCTCCTCCACTATACACCTACTGTGTATACACTATACATTATTTCAAACACTCCACATGTCCCCCCTCCCTTCCCCCCACTCCACGCCCCTTTAGGCATTCAAACTCTACGATTTAATAGCACACTTGAGGATCCTCTGAAATTCTAAAAGCTGATCACAGATCACAGCTTCAGTCCCATAAGTTGGAGTTAACCATACATAACCCTCAGGCCTCTTCTGTGCATTAAAAAAATAAAAAAATAGATAGCCTAAAAGCATAACTTGTTCAACACTCTTGCAGGTGGCATTGAATAAGAGTATGAAGATGACTTGTAGGAAGAGATTCCAGTTTATAGCTGGAAATTTTAATCCCTTTACGATTCCAAGATGGTAGTGCGAAGAATACCCAACTGCAGTACATGTTGTGCAAATGCAAATAATAATAAAAAAAAAAATCCTCCAACTCAACATCAAACTAGAACGGCACTCAGTAGCATGCATACCTCCACCAGCCTGAAGTTTACCTTTTGAATCCCAATGATAGGGCTGATCTGGATCTGGACCTGAACCATCATTGAATCAGCTTGGTGTTTCACCTACACAACTCATCCATGTCGTTTTTGTCATAACCCATCATTGATATTTTGAGATATCATGCTCTACATCGTTTTTGGCTCCATCTCTCAATGATAGAGTCACAATAAAAAAAATTAAAATTCTGCTATCTGGATCCGCATCTTCACAAAAATCGAATCAATTCACCCTTGTCACACACCTAAACTATCCACCAAGTTTTATCGGAATCCGTCCATAACCTTTTGAGATACCCTGCTATATGTCGTTTTTGGCCCTCACTCAATGATGAAGAATCGCTTCAAAAGTTATCATATTCTAGATCCGGATCTTTATTTTTTTTTCAGATCGCCATTTCACCATGAACTTTAACTCAGAGGGGTATGATGCAAATTAAGTGTAAATGCACTTGTCGGCACTTGTGTTCCGATCGGACAAACCTTACTCGAATTATGGCGAAAATGTTAACTTGCCTATAATTCGGTCATGACCTTAAAATTCGGTCAAGGTCAAAAATTATGTCAACCCCGCATACTTTTAGTCCCATAATTATTGATGCAAATCCGAGATACAGCTTAGAAATTGACAGTGAATACAGAGAAAAATAAAAAATAAATGGTGGTTTCGTCATTGTTTCACATGCAACCTGTGGGTGCTGATTGCATAATTTCTAGAAGCACAGCTGTGCCACTAATGCAGTGCCCCTGTTACCAGTAAGCTGGTAATCATTTTGCTGACTTCAGAAGCATGACAGGCTGAGTCAACCCACCTGGTGTTATTTCAACGGCTGAACAGGGACGAAACCTGAAGACTGATGTCAAGCCAAAACTGATTTCCCCCCCCCCCCCTGCTCTGTCTGTGATCTTTCCCCCCTCTATTTCCTCAGGGCACTCAAGGTCTGCCAAAACCCCCCTTCTGGTGAAACTGCCCAAATCAAGAATCACTGCTCACCTTCACTCTTTCATTCCTCTTTTTTTTTCCCGCCTCTGGAACAAACTCCCACACTCTCTTCAATCCCACTCCTCCCTCCAGGTCTTCAAAACAGCTGTTCATCACAATGTCACATCTTTCCCCATCAAAAATCTTGATCTTTACTACCCCCATGAATCCATCCCAAACCCACCTCCTAAGAATTGCCTGTTTTCCTTCCTGAAAGTCCCTGTAGTACCATCTTGTTTGGCCCATTAACCCTACCCCATCCCTCTCCCTTCCACAGATATCTTATTGTCTTTGTTCCACACTATTTTGTGCTTCCCTCTCCTGCCCCTCTTGTCTCTGGCCTTGTTATATGTTTTTGTGTATTAGCTCTTACACGAACCTCGACTTGGTATCTAAAAAAAAAAAAGGCCAGCCCCCTTAAACATTAAGCCAACACCAGGCTTGGTGTTTCGTACTCCTCGGGGTGAAGAAAATCTTGGCTACCATTAAAAACGTGTGGCAATAATTATAGAAATAAACATATTGCCATCATATGGCACGAGCTGCACCGTGCGACTACGTGAGGTCCGAATCCCACACGCCGGTCAATACGAGGCTGACGCTGGGGCGAACCCTTTGGGTCCCCGCAGTGTACCGTGCATGGAGGACTCGTGTCTCATCTCATCGGGGTGGGCTTAATAAAGCCTCATATATGTTGTCCTCCCACTATCTCATCGGGGTGGGCTTAATAAAGTCTTTGTTATCATGGAGATACGTTCATAAAAAGTAATGTAAACACGATAATTCCAACTTGATGTTTAACCCTTTCCTGGTTGAACCTCTCAAGTCCTGGCTCAATGCACCCCTCATTTATTTTGTTCCTCTATTCTCCCATTTTGGTCACCACCTTCCTTAGACGGTTTACTTCCACTACTCCCGACAGGGCTTAAAGCAGGCGGTGCACCACCATCTCTTGTCAGCCCCTATCTTAGGCCTAAGTCACATTTGCTCTGCGGTGAGGATACGGCGGCCGCACGCCCTCTGAATTGACAGAAACGTGCGGCGGCCGCAGAGTTTCTGTGGTGGTCTCACAAACGAAACATCAAATGAAAGACCGTACGGCAACCCCACGTTTTCGGTCTCCACAATTTCTAAATACGCCGTGCGGCTCCCCAAAAAATAAAAACATATGTGACTGCTACATTGTGTGACCGTGGAAATACTGCGGCCGCCGTATAATTGCTAGTGGCTGTAGATTTTGGAGACCCCACGGCCGCCGTGGCAAATGTGACTTAGGCCTTAATCTCCAACCACATTCGTTACCTCTGTTGACCTTCCCGAGCTCAACCCATTTGCTTGCAGGTTACTATGTATTTCCTCCCCTCCTCTCTCCTCTTCACAGTTCATTCATTCCCTTGCTTATTGTGTCCAATAGTCATGCTGCCATACTGTCAATTTATTCGTTGCCTTTCTACCCTCTGTCATGGGATAAATGGGGACCATGGGGTCAGGTCAGGTATTGGAGCATGTGCCAGAGCAGCGCTTCGTGGGGACAAGGATAGAAGGACTCAGACAAGGGATAGAAGGACTGATACTCAGACAAAACGAATTAAAAGAGGAGATTCAAGAAAACAGACGCAATAAAAGAATTAGGAAAGGCCCAAAAGGAAACGAGGCGGGAATTGGGAACAGTAAAAAAATGTATAGCTCAACACGAATAGGTGACAAAGACGATTAGGAAAATGGCCGAGGCAATGGAGATCAAAGAACGATCAATGAGGGAACATAAAGACAATAAAGAACGTAAAATGGAGATGGTAAAGAAAGAGTTAGAAGAGGAAGTAGCGGGGGCACATCAATAATTGTCGAGGGTGAAAGAGGAGGCAGATGAAGTAAAAAATGAACTCAGTGAAATTAAGGAGAAACATGTAGGAAATGGGAGGAAATTGAAGGAGGAAATGGTTGAATGTATGCAAGCGTTATGTTTACAGCATGACGTCATCCTCAGAGATGAAGCGAAGAGGATCCAGGTCCTCAAGAACTGGGAGGAGGTGAGTTCGGAAAAGGTGAGGTGCGGTGAGTTCGGGCACGTGCATGATGCGAACGGGTGCTGTACTGGCTTGGGGGTAATGCGGGACCAAGGGTTTCTGGAGTGCCCAGTGGGCAGAGTGTGCATGTGACGGAGCAAGGGCGCTTAAGTGTGTGCGAATGTGGAACCAGCATCAAGTCGGACAGGGTTAGTTGATAGGTGGATGAATTGGAGACACGAGTCCTCCATGCACGGTACACTGCGGGGACCCAAAGGGTTCGCCCCAGCGTCAGCCTCGTATTGACCGGCGTGTGGGATTCGGACCTCACGTAGTCGCACGGTGCAGCTCGTGCCATATGATGGCAAGAGCGATCTGAGGGCGTAGTTAGCGCAATTCGATCATGTGTGCAGTGGTAACGGTTGGAGTCTGGACGAAGGGGGGATGCACCTTGTTACCGCATTACACTGTGCGGCGGCAGAGGTCCTGACCACCATGCCCACAGGGGCCATTATGTTGAAAGGCCTCCATTCGGACCTAATGAGTCGATTTGGAACTGAGCAGCAGAGCGAGCTTCTTAGAGCCCAGCTTGTGTGTCAAAAA
>NC_140961.1:69153461-69213461 GCF_056783735.1 Eptatretus burgeri | reverse complement strand
TAAAACTGTATAAGTGTTGCCGTGTGCTCGGTAGTCGGTTAGCTCTGCATTGTCTTTTGCTTTTACATTTGCTTTTTGTGCATTATTGTGTGTTTCTTCTTCTTCTTTTACATTTGCTTTTGGTGTAATTGTATATGTGTGCTTTCCGTTCATCGCGAAATAAATGTGCTTTATGTTGAACTGTTTTCCCGTTTCGCTTCGTCTTTTCCTTTGTTGAATCTCCATCTTGCTTCACGTAAAGGGTTGGTCGTGGGCTAAAACGCCCGATAATTAATCGAACCGTCGAGGCCGACGATAACACCGCTCGGTTATCCCGATAGTACGGAACGGGTCGCTTAAAGTGGCTCGTGTCCGAAGTCGACCTGCGGCGAGGTGCGATCGCCCGGTCTACCCTCCGTGTGGGTACTTAGGTAGGTCGAATTTGGCGAGCAACCCTATCCCACGCGGGGGCCGATTGGCACGATCGTGGTGAGGCCGAAAGGTCCACCCGTGACTAGTTCCCGGCGTTAGTCCGAGAGGGTCACGACGGGATTGTCCGTCCGGGTGGGCGACGTGCCGCGATTCGAGTTACGTGGCCGTTCGCACGCCGGCGGGCGCGAATCCGCAACAATATATATTTGTATATATATATATATATATATATATATATATATATATATATATATATATATATATATATATATATATATATATATATATATATATATATATATATATATATATATATATATATATATATATATATATATGTATATATATATATATATATATATATGTATATATATATGTATATGTATATATATCTATATGTATATATATATATATGTATGTATATATATATATATATATATGTATATATATATATATATATATATATATATATATGTATATATATATATATATATATTTATATATATATATATATATATATACATATATATATACATATATATACATATATATATATATATATATATATATATATATATATATATATATATATATATATATATATATATTGTTGTGGTTGACGAAATTCGCAAACCACCATTCAGGTCCCGTAGGTGAGATATCTCTGTAAGTATATGTGTAGTTAGGCCCAAACCCGTTGTTTAGAGGGAATAAATGTCATTCATTCGGGCTGCGACCCTTCTAGATAGCCGTTTTTCTTTTACTATCTTTATTTTGGACCAGCCGCCATTACTACCACCACAACCACCGCCAACCACGTCTCAACAGCCATCACACAACAACCACCAACCGCAACGCCGCTTCACAACAACAGCCACGACCCTTGCCGTCACATCTCGCTCTCGCAACCATCGCATCACCGCCATTCCCGCGCCGCTTGTGGACACCGATCCTGGACTCGTACAGGGCGCGCACCGAGCAGCGGGTGCAAAAACACCAGCCTTTCCGAAGAAATCGGATCAAGAACGATTCACGCCCACTTCTGTTCCGTCCTATCAGCGAGCGTGGGGCGATTTGGCCCCGCCTCCAGGTGCGTCGGAGTATAATCGCTATATGCAGATTCGCGGATCAAAAATCTTTCACGCCCACTTTTCCTCTGTCCAATGGGGAGCCAGCTAGAGGTGAAGGGTCGAAGGTGAAGGAGCGAAGCCCCGGGGGCTATAAAGGGCCGCGTTCGCTCGCCGAGTACGAGTAGTTGAGTCAGTCAAGGAGAGTTGAGAAGAGAAGAGAAGAGAAGAGAAGAGTCAGAGAAAGCAGTTGGACGGAGCTGAGAAGAGTGGAGAGGTGGCGGCGGCGAAGGCAGTCGAGAGGGCGCTCGTGTCAGAGTCTGGGAGCTGCGGAGAGGGGAGGCCGGTAACGCGACCGAGGTCGCGGTGGAGACGCTCGTCGCGGGAGCCGAGCCAGCGAGATATCCTCATTCCCCCGAGCATCAACAACCCCCTCCTGTTTCCCCCCGCGCTGAGATAGTGTGAGAAGGGGGCCCCGTTCCCACCCCATACCAGGCAGTGCCAGCGAGGCCCGCGGAGTCGGGGTGCCACCGCCATTTTGCGGCTCATCACCAGACGGGTAGGCTCGACGCGGTCTCGGCCCCAGGCCCGTCTGCCCCCCTCATCGTTGAGGGTGGTCCCTTTTTCTTTTGCTTTGAGTATATGTGTTGTCGGCGCCGTCTGTGAAGTAAAACTGAATAAGTGTTGCCGTGTGCTCGGTAGTCGGTAGTAGATCTGCATTGTTACATTTGCTTTTTGTGCAGAATTGTTGTGCTTCTTCTACTTTTACATTTGCTTTTGGTGTATAATTGTATATGTGTGCTTTCCGTTTGCCGCGGAATAAATGTGCTTTATGTTGAACTGTTTTTCCCGTTTCGCTTCGTCTTTTCTTTCATTGAATCTCCATCTTACTTCACGTAAAGGGTTGGTAGTGGGCTAAAGACGCCCAATAATTAATCGAACCGTCGAGGTTGACTATAACACCGCTCGGTTATCTCGATAGTACGGAACGGGTCGCTTAAGGTGGCCCGTGTCCGAAGTCGACCTGCGGCGAGGTGCGATCACCCGGTCTACCCTCCGTGTGGGTACTTAGGTAGGTCGAATTTGGCGAGCAACCCTATCCCACGCGGGGGGCCGATTGGCACGATCGTGGTGAGGCCGAAAGGCCCACCCGTGACTAGTTCCCGGCGTTAGTCCGAGAGGGTCACGACGGGATTGTCCGTTCGGTGGGCGACGTGCCGCGATTCGAGTTACGTGGCCGTCCGCATGCCGGCGGGCGCGAATCCGCAACAATATATATATATATATATATATATATATATATATATATATATATATATATATATATATATATATATATATATATATCTTCTTCTTCTTCTTTCGGCTGCTCCCGTTCGGGGTCGCCACAGCGGATCATCCGTATGATCCACATTGTGATTTGGCACATGTTTTACGCCGGATGCCCTTCCTGATGCAACCCTGGTCGCCTCTTACGACACAGGGATATGGCACACCTATTTTAACCGGGGTATACACCGGCCCAGTGCACTGGTACTCACTTCGCCGACCTCGGAAGGATGACAGGCTGAGTCAACCCCCTGGTGTATTAATTCAGTGGCCCAACGGGGCTTGAACTCGGGACCTTTTGGATCCAAAGCCGCTGCCCTAATCACTGCGCCAACACCAGGCTGATATATATATATATATATATATATATATATATATATATATATATATATATATATATATATATATATATATATATATATATATATATATATATATATATCCAAATCCAATGTCCATCCTTTGATGCATCGATGCATTTCCACGCTTCGATGCACCCCCGGAAGGCTTCTTCTGGAATCCTCCAGAGCACCGTCGTCACGGCCCTTTTGATGGTCTCCACATCAGGAAATTGGGTCCCCTTGATCACCCCCTTGAGCTTGGGGAATAGGAAAAAATCACAAGGTGCCAAGTCTGGGTTAGAAAAAAATAGGAAAGGAATAGGAAAAAAAACACAGGGTTTGGTCCAGAATTGGCACGTTCCTCTCCGCCAGAAACTGTCGGATGCTCAGGACACTATGAGCAGGGGCGTTGTCATGGTGGAGCACCCAGGCGTTGTTCTCCCACAGATCCCTCCTATTGTCCCGGACCGATCTCATGAAGCGCCGGAGGATCTCCTTGTACACGTATTAATTCACTGTTTGACGCTGTGGTAGGAACTCAAAGTGGACGATACCCTTGACGTCAAAAAACGCGATGAGCATCACCTTGACCTTCGACTTTGACATCCTTGCTTTCTTTGGTCTTCGTGATGCCGGACTTTTCCACTGACGATTCTGCCGTTTGGTCTCGGGATCGTATTCGAATATCCACGATTCATCGCCAGTAATGACTCTCCCGAGGAAGTCTGGATCATCCTCGAAGCGCTCGATAATGTCTTGACAGACAGTGACTCTTTGCTGTTTCTGGTCCTCGGACAACAGCTTGGGGACCATCTTTGTGCACACCTTGCGCATTTCGAGATTTTTGGTGATGACGCTCCAGACAGTGTCCTTGTTGATGGAAAGTTCCTCAGCAATCATCCGCACCGTGAGTCGAAGATCTGCGTGCACCATCTGCTTCACACGCTCGATGTTGTCCGTCGTTCTGCTCGTTGAAGGTCTTCCAGACTGTGGATCGTCTTCAACCTCCTCCCGTCCCTTTTTGAACCTCTTGTGCCATTCAAACGCACGTGTACATGACATCGTTTCTTCCCCGTAGACTTGCTGCAGCATTGCGAAGGATTCGGAAGGTGTTTTGTCAAGCTTGGCAAGAAACTTCAGATTGGCTCTCTGCTCACGACTCATAGCGCGACGACTCAGACTAGACAATGTGTAAAGCACAACCTGTAAAAAAAATCACACAATGAGCACAGTCAACCATCACCAATCATATATTTTGCTGGAATGTTGCGAAAGACTGTGACGCAACCCCTTCATTCAAGTTGTGCAAGTGGAGCACACAGCAGGCTCAGTCCCGTTACTTTTTCGACGGACCTCGTATATGTATGTATGTATGTATATGTATATATGTATATATATATATATATATATATATATATATATATATATATATATATATATATATATATATATATATACATATTGATAATTCGAAAATTTCTTGGGCCCGATATGTTCCATTGGATCAGGCATTGCGTGGCAGAGGTATGCGTTCTCCCGAGTGCCCTACTTGTTTAGTGCGATTTCTGCTGCAGAGTTTCTTTGGGGAGTCGTTCGATGTTTGGACAGTGTGCTGTCATTTTCATTTTCAAGCCGGACTTTAAACTCGCCTTATTCAATTGGTTTCTCAGTGTGCTTTTTTATGAAATTCATACTTGAAAACACTTGCTTCGGTAAATCGACTTCGAGAAGTCGATCTGAAGATGAACAGAATGTCAAATTCACATCTCTTCATGTTACTGTAGGTTTGTGGTAAAGAATTCCAAACTTCAAACACAATTTGGTTTTGTTTTTTTTAAGATCATGCATTTCCGTACACCTGTGTTGAAGTGCCAGAGTAGATCTCTACCTTTCTAGATTTTCGAGTTTGGTCGCTAAGCCTCTGAATTTAGAACTCCATATGTCCTTGTCCTGAAAATCGGTCAGTTCAAGTTCTAGTTCTGCTCGGTCTATTCCTGTAAATGCTCAAAAGTTGAATGCAGAAGTGTCTGCTTCAAGGCGTTTCAACACAAATGATAAAGTTTCCTTTTCCTTTCTGAATTCCTGAAATGGCCCTGCGAAGGCTTCTTGCATTTCCAGGATCACGTCTTTTTTTTGGTTGTCGTTGTCAAGTTCATAGTTTGTCTCCTGTTTGAATTGTTTCAGTGAGGGGAAATGAGTCGGCAAACCTATCTCCATGTCTCTCGCAAACAACGTTAGTTTTCGCTCAAATGATAGCACCTCTTCTAAAATCAAGCGAGCTATGTTTCCCTTTCCTTGCAGCTTTCTGTTAAGGCCATTTAAAAATGAGGTGATGTCCACCACAAAGTGAAATCTCTGTGACAATCTCATTCCGAATCCCTCTTGAACATCTCTCATAACTCGCAAGTGAAGCCTCCACGTCAAAATCAAAAATAATTGCCAAAACAAAATAATGACCAAAAAAATCACCATTTGAACTCCTATTTTAACAAATGTAAATACAATGATGTAGTGCACGTGTAGTTTCGTTTTGTTTGTTGGTACTCCAAGATGGCGGAAAGCAAACGTGGTGACGTTACACACACATACACCCTCCATTGAAGGGGGGGGGGGAGGTTATCAGAACAACATCTCGTTTGTTCTTTACATACAAATCGTTCATTTTGGGATTCTCGCTTCCCTGCCTAGTGAGGATGAGGGCGTTGCTAACTTTTTATAAGGGGGGTTCGAATGGTAACCTGAGGCGCCGAAATGGGTCGAAGTAATAATATTGCCGACAAGATGGCGAAAATAACCGTGTAATGTAGAGCAGGCTGTGCACGGAGCACAATGTGTAAGTCTTGCTCGCAGAATTTGTCGGTAATCATATGTATTTTCCTGTTTATCACTCCGCCAACGTTCTCAAATATTATTTTAACCTTTCATAACACTCACAAAGATTTTTCTGAAAATTAATTTATAATGAGAAAAAGGGGGATTTTATCGATCAGGCTTGGGAGGCACACTTAAGTCCTAAAAGAGCCGCAGGTTGCCGACTCCCGGCCTCAGCCATAGCTGATTTCGACCAGGTGTTGGGGTGCCTCAGACAGGCAGGGTTGAAACTGAACCCGGCCAAGTGTACTTTGTTCGCGAAGGAAGTGGTCTATCTTGGTCACGTGATCAGTCGCGATGGAGTGAAGATAGATCCAGATAAAATCAAGGTTGTGGAGGAGTGGTCCGTACCTCATGACATCAAAGAGGTGTGGGATTTTTTGGGACTCTGCTCCTATTACCGGCGTTTTGTGGAAACATTTGTGGAGCTAGCCAGGCCCCTTCACTTACGGAGAAGGGGACGCGGTTTAATTGGACACAGGAGTGCAACGATTCCTTCCTCAAACTGAAGGGGTGTTTATCATCTGCACCCATTCTAGCTTACTCCACCAGTGATGGGACATTTACCCTGGACATGGATGCAAGCCAGGAAGGGTTGGGTGCGGTTTTGTCTCAGACACAGGGGGTGAGGCATGGAAAGAGTGATGAGGCTCCTGAGTGATGAGGCAAAATATTAGTCAGGCCATGAGAAGTCCCAAACGAAATTATTGCATCACTCACAAAGAGTTATTGGCTATGATGTCTATCCTAAGCTATTTCCACCCGTACCTCTACAGGCAGATATTTTTGCTTCGAATGGACCATTCCTCCTTGCAATCGGCTTGGGGTTCAAGGACCCCAAGGGCCAAATTGCAAGGTGGCTGGAAAAGTTGCAGCAGTACGATTTAAGTGTGGCCCAAAGAGCCGGTAAGGCTCATGGGAATGCCGATGCACTCTCTTGACGCCCTTGGCTGGGGGAAAATTGTAAATTCCGTGCAAGCCATGAGGACAGGGACCAATTGGCAGACCCCTTCCATAAGATCCTAGTCCGTGTAGCCCAGGTGACATGGCAGGTTTTGCCACTAACCGCCGACGAGGAATTTGGAACTTTGGTTGGAGCACGGCCCAGCGGGAAGACCGCACATTGGGGCCGGTGTACGAGTGGGTCCAGGTCAGTGGAAGACCCAGTGGGGAGGAAGTCGCTCCCCTCGGAGTGAGTACGAAGGCATACTGGGCTCAGTGTAAGACCCTCAAATTGCAAGACAACATCTTGTACTGCAAATGGGTAGTGATTCCCTCCGAAAAAAAATTTCCTGGCTCGTAATAGTCCCAGATAAATTCAAAAGAACCATCCGACAGCAGGTGCATGGAACCTGCCCCGGCGGCCATTTTGGCAGGACAAAAACAGCATCTCAGGACTGCTGGAAGTTCTATTGGGTGAATATGGGTCGCGACATACAGGACTGGTGTCGAGCATGCGACTCCTGTACTGTGAAAAAGGGACTGGTACGAAGAATGCGAGTCCCCCTTCAACATCAGATGCCCCCCCCTCTCCTTGAGCGGGTGGCTATGGATATACTGGGACCACTGCCCCGCACCCACCCAGTTTAATAAATACAATCTAGGAGTCATGGACTATTTTACCAAATGGCTGAAGGCCGATGCACTTCCCAACCCGGAAGCCGAGTTTGTGGCATAGGCCTTTGTGGAAGGTTTTGTATGCCGACAGGGGATTCCCGAAGAGCTGCACATGGACCAGGGTCGAAATTTTGAAAGCCAATTGCTAAAAGAGGTGTGCAGACTCTTGTCAATTTGGGAGATACGAACAACGCCCTTAAGACCACAATCTGATGGAATGGTGGAAAGGTTTATTAGGATTGATGCAACAACAGGCCTTATTTTCCACCACCCGTCCAGATGACTGGGAAGAACATCCCCCACATGCATAAGTGGTGTGAAATCTGTGGGACATGTGCGGAGATAGTTGTGGAAAGTCCCATGTTGCAAAAGTGGGCGTGGCAAAGCTCGCAGGGCAACCCGTATGTGAGTGACGTCTGCGGGGATCCCTTTCATCTCCACTCCCTTTCAAGGCTTCTTCCTCTGAATCCTTTCATCTCCACTCCCTTTCAAGACTTCTTCCTCTGAATCCTTTCATCTCCACTCCCTTTCAAAGCGTGGGTAAGGTGTCCGATCGAATCAGGGTTGTATTAAAGCGGGGGGTGGGGGGGGCATGGTACCCAGCCATAACTGCTCGCAGTTATAAAGCATAGCGCCTCCAGTTAACCTCCGCCATCGAAGATGGACGGAGGTTACTGTTTTCACCCCTGTCTGTTTGTTTGTGAACAGTATTACGGAAAAACTCTTGGACGGATTTTGACGAAACTTGGTGGGGGGGATTAGGTATGGTCCAAGGATCATGCCATTAGATTTTGGACGTGGTCCAAAGTCCAATATGGTGGCCATTTTGAAAAAATATTTGAATTTTTGTTTTTTCATTTCTACATGTTTTAAGTGATTTCCAACCAAAAAAAAAAAATAATTGTTAGAGGAAAAAAAAAGAAAATTTTGCAACTTTTTTCAAAAAAATTTCGATTTTATTAGAAAAATATTTTAAATTTTTTTTTGCGTTTCTACATGTTTTCAGTGATTTCCAACCCCCCCAAAAAATTTGTTAGAGAAAAAAAACCCAGAAATTTTGCAACTTTTTTTTCAAAACAATTTTGATTTTATTTTTTTGGCATTTCTACATGCGTGTCGATCTAGTTTAGTTTATTCAATCGTGGTTCAGTAGAGTCTGATCTGTTTTGACCTACAATGAATAGGATATCAGGTTCACTTAAGTGACCCAGCAGTATTGGCGGCGGAGGTTTTGCACTCTACCGAGTGCTCCCCCTCTCGTGAGTATTGAGTTCCTTATTTTTTTATACTTTATTTTTTATTTTTGAATCGATTCCCAAATCAATAAGACACCCCCATCGCTCCCAGAAAAATCAGATAGCTCTCTCTGTAACGATTTTAAAGTTACTTTCATCACTCATTCATGATAATGTGGTGAGTAAATTTTCATGTTGTTTTCAGAGTAAATTTTTCATATTGCTTGTGTAAATCAGGTTTTCAGAGCTATCCCATAATACCGTGTGCACCACCATGTCGGTTGTATTCACTTCCCTGGCAACGACAGCATCAGTAGCTCTGCAATCTAGTACATTTATCTCGTTATTCTGACACTGCAATGGAAGGTTATGCTGTAATTATTTGCCCTTGTTTAGCTTGTCAACCAATATGGCTCCTGATCACTGCATCAGACAGACGACTGGGCGGCATGCTCTCCTACCACTTTTTCCAAGCTAAATTCCCCAGAACATTTATGTTGTGTTTTGCTGTTTCATTATTTCTGTTTTGCTCCATGTTTTTCATCAACTTTTCTGTCCCAAATTGTGTCCTGTGTTAAATTGTTTAGTTGGGCCTATCTGTGATATTGGGCCTACCTCCCTTCCCCTCAATCTTCTGCATCGTTTTTGCTTCTTTGTTCCAGTTATTGTTACTTCTAAACCCTCAACTAACACCTTTTTCCCTCCTCCCTCGATAATTAAAACAAAATATTGTTATAGATTTCAGAATTGGATCCAACTAATGCACACAACATTCAGGTCCTCAGACAGTTTTTTTCCATAAATGCATGTTCAGAATAGACCCATCCTCTTTGTCTGATGGGATTATAACTCCTTGATGTGTTGGAGAAGGGTATAGATCAGATTCCCTTTCTTATGGGATGGCCTTTTCCTCTTTACAAAACGTTCATGCACGCGAGAGTTTGCCGTTAGCCTAATGGAGACTCATTCTACCCCTTTCCATCAGAACACTTTGGATTTGCAGGATATTTGATTTAACACACCACGGGTTTTTCACATCCCATTCATTCTGACGGTCAAATACGGCTGTGGATCATTTACCTCACCCACCTCTCTTCCATTGAAGTTTGACACCCACCTCTCTTTCACCGATGTTGACATCCACCTGTTTCCATTGATGCCTGACAACCCCGTTCGGCAGCTCCATGGATGCTGGTTGGCTCCTGCTCGTGTCAGGCAGAACGGGGAGGTGATGGCGGCCGTTGACGTCTTGTGAGTGCCCCACGTTTTTGCTTGACAATTCTGGCAAATGTCCACCCTTTGGTGCCGGTCCAGCACCCCAAACGTGGCATCGTGGGCTGGGCCTGTGTTGTTTGAGGGTTGCGTCTTGCTCTGGTAAGGAAGGAATGATCACAACATTCACGGTTGTAGGACACGTGCAACAATGTGCCAATAGGCAAGCTGGATTTGGCTGAAGTCTGCTTGAGGCTCCACCCACACTGGTCACCTATAAAAAGGGCGGGAGGACCGTCGTCCTGATAGTTCCTGACAGCTCCTTACAGTTCCTGACCATTGCTGACAGCTCCTTATAGCTGCCCGTTGGTTACGGCTCCTGATAGCTTCTGACGGTTGGACCGTTCTTGCTGGTTCTGCTTGGTACCTGCTCTTAGCGTACCTGATTCTTGGCATCCCTGGTTCCTGGGATGACGATGTGACATCGATTGATGTTCGAGCCTGTTTGCGGGTGGGTGCACGGCGAGGCAGGGTGCTGGCAGCGGACCAAGGCACGCTCACACATTTTGGGACATTTTATTGGACGCACGATGACTTCTGCCTTGGTAAGCCGAGACCGGATTTCTTTCCCCCCTGAATGATCGACTGGGTACCCATGTCTCATGTTTAATTGCTAAGTAAGGCATAGTGATAAGCATCTGCTCTTTGTCTTTTTCTATCAATGCCTGTTGAATTCTTTATTTGTTTGAGATTATTTTGATTGATTTGAATTAACCTATTTCCACGACAAGGAAATAAAAATTTCTTCAGTTTATTTACTTTTTTATTAATAAATTCCTTGTTGACATTTCAACCTGTCCGTGTTTGTCCTTTCCTTCCATTGATCCAGCATTGTCTGAACCGAGATAGACTGGGAGGTAATTACCAAACTAATTAACCTGTCATAGTTGGTGTGCACCAGCAGTAAACGCTTGGCTGCCCTATACTACTTAAGATCTAATCAAGATAAGATTGGTGCATCACCGAGGGCACGCTCCCTGGTCAGGAAGCCACGTGACCTCTAGTTAAACGGAAATTTAGCCGGTGGACACTGGAACTCGTGGTTAACTGATTGGCGTTTGTGGTTGTAAAGCAACCTACCATACCACAAAGTTAATTGTGAGTGGTGGCCCCAGCTCCGGTTCTTCCGAGGAGAAACGAGGATTAACCCCCTCATAATACACTTGGTACCCGTGGTCGTAACAATATCTTTCCTCTTCCACCCGGAAAAAACGCAACTACCAACAACAACTTTGATCACATCACTTCCGGTTGTTCACACGCGGCTGTATAAGCTGCTTGGCCAAAACAAGATAAGTGTTTTCTTGTGTGTTTTGCATATTGTGTTATCGTGATTTGTCAGGGGCTGTGGGACTGCATTAATAAACATGTAGTTGTGTTACTGTTTGAAAGAAGCAGGGGGAGGCCTCATGTTAAGTGTAGCATTTAAATCAGTTGAGGCCTTGGGAGTATGGGGGTGAAAAGGGTATAAATGGAGACCGACGGAGAAAGGAAGAGGAGCACATAAAATGTGATAGATGCTCAATGTGGCCACATCAAGAATAGGGGAAGCAGAGGGTACTTACTGTTATAGGAAGTGTGAGAAAATAGCCCACTTCAGGATAGTTATTACAACATTGAAGGTACAGGTAGATAATTTGCAGCAAGTAGCAGAATATGAGACATTTGAAGATAACAGTTGGTTCTGCTTGTGGGGTGAGGTTGCTGAGGATATTGAAAGTGGTGATGGCGCAGTGGTAGCAGGCATTGGTGATGGTGCAGCGGGAGCAGGCGGAGGTGGTGGTGCAGCAGGAGCAGCTGGTGATGGTGATGCAGCGGGCGCAGCCGGTGGTGGTGGTGCAGCGGGAGCAGCTGGTGGTGATGGTGGTGGTGGTGCAGCGGGAGCAGGCGGTTGTGGTGGTGCAGTGGGAGCAAGTGGTGGTGAGGGTGCAGCGGGAGCAGGTGGTGGTGAGGGTGCACCTGAAGCAGGCGGTGGTGAGTGTGCACCGGGAGCAAGCGGTGGTGGTGGTGCAGCGAGAGCAGGTGGTGTTGGTGCAGCGGGAGCAGGTGGTGGTGAGGGTGCAGCGGGAGCAGGTGGTGGTGAGGGTGCAGCGGGAGCAGGTGGTGGTGATGGTGCACCTGAAGCAGGCGGTGGTGAGTGTGCACCGGGAGCAGGCGGTGGTGAGGCAGCGGGCGCAGGCAGCGGGTGCAGGCAGTGGTGAGGCAGCGGGCGCAGGCAGCGAGTTCAGGTAATGTTGAGGCGGCGAGCTCAGGCAGTGTGAGGCAGTGACCTCAGGTAATGTTGAGGCGGCGAGCTCAGGCAGTGTGAGGCAGTGACCTCAGGTAATGTTGAGGCGGCGAGCTCAGGCAGTGTGAGGCAGTGACCTCAGGTAATGTTGAGGCGGCGAGTTCAGGCAGTGTTGAGGCGGCATGCTCAGGCAGTGTTGAGGCAGTGGATGGTATCGCGGGTGCATGCAGTGGTGAAGGTGCATCCACCACCACTACTGCATTGGTAGAAATGAGGTGTGGGAGACAGTTTTTGTGTGTGATGAGACGATTAAATATGTAGATTCTTCATTCTGCATTAAGGATCGAAGACGTGAATTCTGTGCAGTTTTGAAGGAGCAAGAGTTATGGAAATTGAAGGAAGGGTAAACGATATTGTATCGGGTCATGGTAGGACGAAGTTGGTTGCGGTACACCTATGAGCAAATGATTTTGGGAAAGTTTACTCAGAGGTTTTGAAAAATAGATACAGGACATTATGTAAGTGGCTAAAAGCTGAAAAAGTTGTGAGGTCATGTTTTCTGGGATCCTCCCAAGATTAAGAAATGATATCGAAATTATAATTTTCAACCAAGGGATAGAAGAATGGTGTAGGGAGGAAGGTTTATCATTTAAGCACTTGGAATAATTTCATGAACAAAGGGAGTGTTTCCAGAATGATCGCCGTATGTTAAATAGAAAGGGTGCAGCAAGGTTTGCAGTGGGAATTGAGGAAGGAACTCAGGCTTTTTTTTAGGTCAGCAGAGGGTGGGGAAGCTATTAAGGAGGGAACTGATGGTGAAATTGTGATTGGCAAGACCAGGCAAGAAAATATAATTTCAGGAAGGGAAAAGTTAAACACATTTCATACCATTGCCAGGAATTTATATAATAAGATGGAAGACTTTGAAGCCAAAGTAGACAGCGAGGAGTATGATATAGTTGCAGTGAGTGAGACATGGTTTTAGGAGGAGAGTAACTGGAGGACAGGATTATAAGGATACAAGGTGTATTGGTGTGATATGAAGGAGAGAATAGGAGGAGGAGTAGCAATCTGGGTAAAGAACAGCATTGCACCAAGAGAAAGGGGTGACCTTAAGGAGGGAATTAATGTAGATGATCCTGTGTGGGATGAAATTTGAGATTGTAAAGAGTAAGATACTGGAAGGATGATTTTATAAGATTCCGGGTGTGAAGGAAGAGGAGAAGGAGGAGTTCATGAAGAATTCAAAAGGGCATCTGGTAAGGGAAGAGTATTGATTATGGGGGATTTTAACTTTATTGCCAGATTGGGTCCAGGGAAAGGGCAGAGCAGATGAGGATTTTCGGGATCGAATCCAGGATTGCTTTTCAATCCATTTTGTAGATAAGCCCACTCGGAGGAGTGCAGTGTTAGACCTACTTTAAAGTCACGATCCCAATCTGGTGGAGGAGGTGAAGGTAGGGGAGCATTTTGGAGCAAGTGACCATAACGTTGCGTGTGCAAAGATGCTGTTTAGGGTTAGACTTCAGGATAGTAGAGTAAGGCTATTAGATTTCAGGAAGGCAAACCTTGAGGGGATGAGGAGAGATATAGGTGGTGTAGATTGGTAGAAGATAACAATAGGACAATCAGCATGAGAGAAATGGGAAACCTTCAAGAAGCAAGTGTAGAGTGCAGAGTAAGTACATTCCAATGAGGTGTAAAAGTATAAGCAGAAAGAGGCCAGGATGGTCGGGTAGTGAGATAAGGAACGCTATTAAGGAGAAGCGCAAAGCATTTATTTGGTGTAAAATAACTCGACTGGAGTTGGATTTATATCACTATCGGAGTAAACAGAGGCAAGTTAAGAAAATAACTCGGCAAGCCAAAAGAGAGGATGAGAAGGACATGGCTAAGAATATTAACCACAATAGCAAGGCTTTCTTTAAGTATATCGGGGGAAAGAACAGGTTCGGACCAGTGTGGGCCCATTGAGGAATAGCACTGGGAGAGTTCGTGAGGAAAGTGAGATGGCAGGCTTATTAAACAGGTATTTTGCTTCAAGTTTTACACAAGAGCAGTTAGAAGAATTTCCAATAGCTGAGAATATCTATCAAGGAGGTGAGGAAGGGCTTTTACAGAAGATCCAGGTTGGAGTGGAGGAAGGAAAGGAAGAACTTGGTAATCTAAGAATAGATAAGGCTCCGGGTTCAGATAATATGCACCCGAGAGTATTGAGGGAGGTGGCTGAGTCGGTGAGATGTCAACGGATATTTTCAATAGCTTAATGGAGTCAGGACGGGTACCGGAGGATTGGAGAGTAGTAAATGTAACACCATTATTTAAGAAAGGATTCAGAGAAGAATTGTAGAACTATAGACCTGTTAGTTTGACCATTTGAGGGGAACGTGTTGGAGACATTGATTAAGGACAAGATGAGGAACCATTTAAATAAATACAAAGTAATTAAAGGTAGACAGCATGGGTTTACCAAACATAGTTCCTATTTCACAAATCTTTTAGAGTTCTATGAAGCAGTCTCTGATTGGGTGGATGATGGAAAGGCAGTGGACATAGTATATCTAGAGTTTCTATACTTTAAGAAGGCATTTGATAAGGTACCACATCGGAGGTTGTTATCCAAGGTGAGGGCTTGTTGAGTGACTGGTCAGGTAGCTAATTGAATTGCAAACTGGCTTAGTGAAAGGAAGCAAAGAGTAGCTTTGAGTGGGAGGATAGAAGTCGTGGGGTGTCTCAGGGATCAGTACTCAGACCATTATTATTCATGATTTACATCAATGATTTGGATAGTGGGGTAAGGAGTTACCTTTCCGAATTTGCAGATGACACAAAGCTTGGAGGTAAGGTGGACAGCAGAGGGGGTGGCGATCATATTCAGGAAAGTATTCATACTTGCGCAGATTGGGAAAAAGATTGGCAGATGCCGTTTAACCTGAGCAGGTGTAAGGTGTTGGGGATGGGAAAGAACAATGAAAATAGAGATTACAGGATGCAAGGGGTAATTTTGGAGTGTGTCACACAGGAGAAAGATCTGGGGGGTGGTAATAGATATGGGAGGTAAGCAGGCAGCACAATGCCAGGCAGCTATAGGTAAAGCAAATCGGGTTTTATGTTTTATTCGGAGAGGGATCCTTTTCGGATTTCGGAGGGTTTAGGAATTTAGTGAGGCCACATCTAGAATATTGTGTGCAGTTTTGGTCACCACAACTTGGGAAGGACATAGATGCCATAGAAAGGGTTCAGCACAGGGCTACTAGATTGATTCCGGGCCTAGTTCGACTCAGCTATGAGGAGCGGCTGAAGGAGATGGGGCTTTATTCACGAGAAAGAGGGTGGTTATGAGGATATATGATGGAGATGTTTGAGATAATGAAGGGTATAGACATAATAAGTGCAGAATAATTATTCAGGGGTCATAGACAGTGATAGGACCAGGGGGTCATAGCTTGAGAGTAAAGAAGAGGAAAGTTAAGATGGTAGCAAGGCAGGGGACTTTTAGTTAGAGTAATTATTGCATGGAATGGTCTCCCTGGAAAGGTAGTGGCAGCAGAAACAGTAGATAAGTTTAAATTAGAATTAGATAGGTACCTGGAAGTTATGGAGATAGAGGGGTATAGGGATGTTGGCAGGATTTTTAGGTAGCTTGAGCATTGATGGGTGATTGTGTGCATGTGTAAGGAGTGCTGTTGGTTGGGGTCTCATCAAGGGCTGTTGTGTGGTTGATGTGTATTTTTTTTACCCAAGCCCATGCCCCCTCCCCTGAAAAGAAAGAAAATAATAAATAAATAAAACAACATTAAAAAAAACTACAAAAAAACCCCACAGAAAACATCCAATTAAAAAAATTAGACATTTTACAAATTCTTGTGTTGATAAATTTGTGTGGTGTTGATGTGGCATCGGCAGGATGGGCTGAATGGTCTCCACCTGCATCTAATTTCCTTGTTATGCCTTGTGATCATGAGTACTGAAACACCACCATTGCAATGCAGTACAAGTGCCTCATAATAGTCCTGGGTCCAGGCTACCTATCCATAAAAAGTGGTTGTGCATGCAGTTTAACTGCAGAAAAAGGTTCTACGGTAGCTAATGAAATAAATTAATTTGGGTAGACATTTCACTCTGGACATTTTCATTCTGGTGGCTATTTTGAAAAAAATGTGAAATTATCATAAATTACCCCCAATAACTCAAAAATACCCCTGTTCAAATGACCATTTTGATGTAATCAGACATTTTTGGGTCGGAAAATATTAATTTTAGGTTACTGTAAAAACCATTCAAAGTTGAATTTTCAAATTCTTTTTTTTGGGGGTCTACCTACACTATGTTGTGAGGTTGCAGGTCTGTCTTAATATGTATGTGCTCTAAAGTTGTCGAAGTAAATACGCCAGGCAAGCTTAATCACTGATGACTAACATGACGCCTTATCTTTGCAGATATTCACATCATGGTGTCAAAAGAAGCTTCAATCCCAGCGGTTCTTCTGAAAGTCAGCGAAAGTAGTCCTATCTAGAGTTCAAGAAGTCTGCGTCTGCAAGGTCAGAGCTGTGCCAGTACTGGTGCATCGTTCTAGAGATGGTTGGGCTCATAAAGAACCTTGTGGCATCTGATCGTGATGGTAACTGGCATCTTCATGTCCAAACTGTGCAATCACTGATGAAACTATTTCGGTAATTTGACTGTGTGAACTATCTGCGTTATGGCTCGTGGTATATTAAGAAAGTCAAAAGACTAGAGTTAGACTGTCCGTACCTGTATCAAAGGTTCTGTGACGGTCACTTCGTGGTAAAAGAGAAGGATGGACAGTTCAATGCAGTTGCTCCAGATGTGAAACTTGAGCAGTCTATCCAAAGATCACAGAAAAGCTCTAAGGGAATCATAGGGCAGACCAGGAGAAGCGAGTATGTGACTGAATGGCAACTTATCTGTCACGAGGTCCTCGACATAAGCAATACCTTCCGTGAACTGACAAATGCTAAAGTTATGGAGCATATGGAGACCTACCACCATGAACTGCCTGGGAGAAGGTCAGAACTGTTTGACCAAAATGCCACTCGGTTACTTCAGTTCCTAGAAACCAAGGGCAATCCCTTCGATGTCACTCAAAACGTAGGCCTTCACAACCTTGTCACAATGTGCAGTGTTGTTGAACGTGTAAAAGAACGGCTTCTCAATGTAATGGATCACAGAGAAGACGCTTACACATCATTTCACCAGGAGAGATATATCACCAAAGAGAAGAAACTGGGAGATAGAATATCTCGAGTTAACCTACCGAATTTCAACTTCTCTAAGGGACCAAATAAACAAACTAGTACTGTACCAGTGACAACAAAGGAACTTGGCTTAGCACAAAACAGACTTGAGATAGCCAGACAATGTGGAGAGACCATGAAGGATATATTATCTCATGATCTACTACAGACAAGCCCATTATTTGATGGTGAAGTTCCAAAGAAGCCAGCAAAGCACATTCTTATAATAGAACTGGAGAAGAATCTCTCAACAGAGGACTGTTTATTTGAACCTGTATCCTGCTCTAAAACAACTGTACTTGTCGACTTCATGTCACAAATACGTATGATAAAGATGACAACACAGAAAACATTTGGCCAGTCAATAAAGACCATCTTCTGAAAGGCACAGTCGTATGTTCTTCTCAAGAAATCCACATCGTCTTAGACAGTTACTTAGATAAATCAACCAAAGAGTCAGAAAGAATCCGAAGGGTATCGTCCTCGGGAAGCATGGACTTGGTATCAATCTGTTCAGAAACACCAGTGCCTGTCCAGTTGGAGAAATTCTGGGCATCGTCAACTAACAAACAGAATCTACAGAGCCTCGCCATCACTGAAGCCAAGATGTATTCAGCACAGACTAGTACACCACTTGTAGTGAGTGGGGTTATAGTGAATGGTGAGGTTCTTCCAGCTCAGAGGTTTACAAACGGAGAAGCCCATTCCCTCATGGAACTGAAGAATTCTATTGAGGAGGCAGATTATTGGCTTGTACCACATGTTAACTGGGCAGCTCAGCACAACACTAAGAGGGTTGTCCTGCTTTCGAATGACACAGATGTCATCGCCATCATGCTTCGGTATATTGAGACATTCAAATCTAACGGGCTGTCAGAACTTTGGATACAGTTCGGAACTGGTGAGAAACAACGATTACTACCACTCCATACTCTCCAGAAAAAGACTTGGCCATGATTTAAGTCGTGTGTTAGTCAAAGCTCACTTAGCCTCTGGGAATGATGCTCTCAGCAAGATAGGCACGAAGCATGGAGCATTGGCTGCTGATCCGGTGTCTTTCCTAACAGACTTTGGCGAGACAGATAACCTTTCTGATACTGATGTACAGAATCTCGAGAAATATCTTGTTAAGGTCTGGTCACCTAAGGCACAAATTGACACGTTTGATGAACTTCGATATGAAGACTATCACAAAAACCTAAATAAGTCACTGGCTACTCTTCCACCAACATCCAGTGTCATAGAGGGACATATACAAAGAACATTCCTTGCTGTTCGTGACGCTGTTACTCTTTTGGACCAGAGAGTTTCCCTTGAGCCTACTGACTATGGCTGGGAAGAATCTGATGGAGTACTTGTACCATCAAAACATCTAAAACCACTTCCAGATGTCCTACTAACTGTTTGCGGCTGTAAACACTGTAAAACCAAACGGTGTAAATGTAGAAAGGCAAACCTCAATTGTTGTGTATTTTGCAAATGTTCTACTTCATGTGATAATACATAAAAGACATTGAAAAGTTCAAGTTGAGAACAACTTCTCTGTGGAGATAACAATACAAATATATCTGTACATAAATAATTCAATTGAAAATTGTTAAATCAAAATATTGGTGAGTTCTTAAGCACCGGTTTGGTTAAACCATCACATTGCTGAACTGGCAGCGGTCATATTGGAAATTGCATAATGCGAGTCTAATCATTTATGCATTCCCTTTGTCCTGCAACTTGAAAAGGCAAAATATCACTTTATGGTCCGAGATAATCTGACCGAGACCCCTTATCGCCTGTAAAGGTTTTTTTCTCTTCTGATTCCTATTCTATAAGGTATTTATGATTTATTCTGGGTGGGTGTGGTGATCTCACCTTTGGGCAAATTTTTTTACTGACTTTTTTTCAAAATGGCCGCCAACCGAATATGATGTTTTACTAATTTCATACACATCCCGTGATATAGTGCGTGTTTATTGTTGGTATCCACTGGTTGAACTATATATATATATATATATATATATATATATATATATATATATATATATATATATATATATATATATATATATATATATATATATATATATATATATATATATATATATATATATGTTGGCCACTGATTAGTAAATATGTTATTTGTCTTATTTAACATTGCTAAGTTAATTTTTTTTCTTTCCCAAATGGCACATAATCAGCAGTTTTCACATGTTTTTCTTAGTACAGTTTATGAGCGGTATGGTAATTCAATGAATCTACATCAATAGTTCTATTGATTTCATGATTATTCTTAAATTTATTTCAGGTGATATTGGAAATACATCCCTTTCCTTTGGTGATAAATGACACTTCAACTATAATCAAATTATTTCATTATTTCATTTAGAATTCATCAATACATCATGAAGTGGATCGGAGACAGCAGATACTGTAATACTATATATATATATTAATTTGTTGATGGATAGATTAGATTTGTTGGTGGTTCTCTTTTCAGGTGATGGTCAGTGAATGGTGGACGCGGATTCAGCAAACTGTATATTCAAGGATAAATACAACTGTGATGATCAACCCTGCATCCAGAACAAGGGGCTAAGTCGCGTCCATTCCATTATTTCTGCTAGTCTAGCATACGAGGACGATCTCCATATTGCCTTGATACAGAAGCTCTCTGAAACGAAGGATCTTACCATTAATTATCACAAGAATTGCGTGTCTAGATACACGTCCAAGTCTAACACTAAACATGGCAAGAAATCTACAGAAGTTCGCCTTCCTCCTCCAAAGAGGTTACGTCACTCCTTTGCTCCATTTGATTTCTTCACATAGTGCCTGTACTGCAGTGATAATTGTGTCCTTGAGAAGGATCGCAAACATCCTGACAGGTGGAAACCTGCTTACTTGTGCAGATCAACCTTGTCCAAGAGAGGTGAAGAGATGGTGTCATACAAGCAGAATATTTTGGACAAATGTTCAGAGCGTGATGATCAGTGGGCTCAAGATGTGCGTCTCCGCATTGATGGTGCTGTCAGTGATCTACATGCAGCTGAGGCTCGCTACCATCAGTACTGTATGGCTACCTTCTTTAATAACAGATCATACCCTGGACATAAGAATGTTGCAAACAACCCATCAACCCCTGGCAATGATACCAATCAGAACCAGCAAGCTCTTGCTTGCACCATAGATGCATTGTCAAATGAAAAGGACAAGCTCTGGAATTCCATTGAAGTGTTTGAAATGTACCAATGTTATGGTGGAAATGAATTATCCCGCGCACAGCTGGTCAGTAAAGTGTCTGAGCATTTTGGCAGTGAAATCCTAGTCCTATCATCACATGGTTATGCACACATACTTGCATATCACACCCAGGCTGCGAGACTTTTGAAAGCTGTAAAAGATACCGGTGACCAAGAAGACATCAAACCCAGTGTAGCAAAGGTAGCTAAGCAAATCACACAGGAGTGTAAGTCCATCGACATGACTAAATCATACCACTATCTAAATGTGGACAACAGTGCAGTTCAGGAAGCGACTTCAGAGACCTTGATGGATCTACTGGCTGGAATCTCACCGAGACTGAAGAATACAATGCCAGCACTATTAATTGGCAACATTGTTATTTCTGCAGTTCGAGCCCAACCCACCGATCTACAAGTAGCTCTTGGAGTTCTCTTCAGAGATTCTAAAAGTCAGCTTGGTTACCTCAATGATTATGGAGTAACTTGTAGCTATGATGAAGTGCGCCTCTTTCAGCAATCATCTGCTGTTGCTGCTTCAAGGTATCATGAGTCTCATGGTATTGCTAATCACCAGGATGGACTCATACAAGTCATTGCTGACAATTTCGACACTGATATTCTTTCGCCAAATGGGAAATTGTCTCCCCATTCACAAGCTATGATCGTAACTCAACCCTCCAGAAACAATGAGATAGAGGAAAACACCATACCACGACTGTCCCACAAGCACAAGCATATCGATATGGATGATGACGATAAAGACGAGAGCAACTTAGCTTCACACTATGTGGGTGACAAGAAACCTGCCATGCCTGACATCCCATTGTCAGTTCATCCTGAATGTCCTGATCTAACAAGAAATGAAGCCGTTTCGGTGAATCGAGCTATGGATTTAGACTACAAGTTCATCACAGACGTCATCAGGTTACCTGGCTGCCAGGAGTATAATGGCTACAATTCCAGGATCTGTAGGGAACAGGGACATACTGAACAGGCAAAGACAAAAGTCAACTTCTTACCTCTCATAGACAGTCCTCCAGCCAGCCCCTCAACTATGATGGCTGCAGTAATCAAGGCAAAAGCTGTTACAGAAAAGACCGGATAGACTTTTGTGGTGTTCACTGCTGATCAACAGCTATATAAAGTAGCTGTCCACTTGTCATGGGAGAATCCAGCCATATTTTGTAATGTGTATCTACGTCTGGGCGGTATGCATCTACTCATGAGCTATGTGGGGTGTATCGGTAGTCTTATGGCTGAGAGTGGTATTGTGCAGGTACTTGAATCCACATTCGCTGGAGTCCTGAAAATGCTCAGTGGAAAAAAGTATCCTGACAATGTGCGAGCACTCAGGCTACTGACTGAAGAACTACTCCAGCCAGTATTCACAACTCACAGCAGCTTGACCAGCATGGATGGCTTGATGAAGATATTAGGTGATATCTCCAAAGAATCACGTACAGCCAGGCTCTGGGTTACATGCCTCATAAATCCAGTATTCACAGTAATGAAATACGTACGAGCTGAACGGGAAGGTGATTGGTCATTCCATCTAGCTACAAGTACGTGAGATGGTTCCACTGTTCTCTGCTGCAGGCCACTTCAATTATGCCAGATATGGGTTATATTACTTGCGCACCATGGAGAAACTGCCCCAAGAAGTGGCATATCACTTCCTTGAAGGTGAACATGTAATCCATCTAAAGCGTGGAATCTTCAATGGCATCTGGTCCGACATGGCCATAGAAACTACGTATGGAAAAGGCAAGAGTGGAATAGTTGGACTGACCCTGAAGCCAGAGACCATCAAAACATGGGCCCACAGCCTAACTGCCTGCAACAAAGTCATCATCTCTCTCGACTCCATGAGATCACAAACCAGTCACACACAATCCTCAGAAAAACATAAGGAGGAAAGCAAGTCCCGAATCGCTTTGGACTCCAAGGACAGAACCAGCTTACATGAGAAGCTGGAAACCTGCATGAATCCCTTCGATGAGAGTTTGCATCCCCAGGATCTGGTGAATATAGTTAGCGGCAAGGTTGTGTCTGGCGCCACTGTTAATGTTGACAATGCCGATCACTTGGGTCTGAATCAGATGAAGGCATTTGAGGAAACGTGACCAGATGGATTCCACCTGCTGCTGCAGAAATGTGTAAAGACCATGGCAATGTCAAAGAAACACATCAAGCTCGGAGACCAAAAGGTATATGACACAGAACTGATTTACGCCAGGGTTATGCGTCTTCAGAACAGTCTGCGTGATTATGATGCTGGGAATTTGATGTCTTACAAACTCTCGCCTTACCCTCCAGCTATGTTTGAAAGAAATGGACAGATGAAGCAAGTCACATCAAAGTCATCCCTAAAGAATGTACTGAAAGTAGAAGTCCCTATAAGATGTGCAGAATTCCAGGCTGTGTTCTTGGATGGCTGTGCGGTAATGTGGACAGTACCCTGGCATCCGAAGGGAACCATCCAAGACTACCTGGATAGCTTTAGACGTCACATCCACTTGTATCTGCAAACAAGTCAGGTGTACCTCATCTTTGACAGGTAAGATAGTCATACAAGATTCACCCAAGATCTCACATATTGTTAAATGTAGTATGTGTGATGATTAGTAAGACAACTTGTCACTAAATTTTTGTATTTAACTTGCCTCTAAATACTTAGCTACTTGACTGGAAATTATTGCCATCTCTTTGTCAATTAATAATTCATATCTTTAATACAGATACAATGAAGGAAGTGTCAAAGAGTCTACCAGGAATGCCCGCAGTAACAAAGGGTGTAGAGTTTACTCTCTTCTCACTACTACCCGGCTCCCTCCACAAAGTTTGCTGTTGTCCGTGTCGTCAAACAAGAAGCAGCTGATTGAGCTTATTACGAATGATCTGATGCCCCACAGAGACACGGTCCGTGGAACACTAATCATCACTGCCACTCATCCGGTCCCTATCCAGATACAATCTAGCGTTCTAACTCAAAGAATGAACCTGATGATTTCACATGAAGAAACAGACACCATGATCATTCGACAAATCATTCAAGCTGACATGCGCAAGTCCTAGTTGTAGCTGATGGCACAGATGTCTTTACTCTTCTCTGTCACTTTGTCGTCCAAGGTGATATCAAAGGACAGGTAATGATGATATCAACCATCAAAGGTCGAATAATAATCGCTATTAATGCGACTGTCAACAAAAACCGTCCCATCATGAGCAATCTTCTTGCTGCACATGGGCTTACCGGTTGCGATACTGTCGCCACGTACCACGGAATTGGCAAAGGAACTGCCATCAAGGTTCTCAACAAGAAGCAGATCAACCTGGACAAGATTGGCAGTATTGCCTGTCCTTTCCCTGAGGTTATCGATCAGGCAACCAAATCCCTCTTATGTTGTTACGGTCGCGAGGAATGTAAAACCATGACAGAAGCTCGCCAAAAAGTTTGGTCATCAAGACTAACCCGTAGCATTGGAGGATCACCCAAACTGCAGACTCTTCCACTGACTAACTAGAACGGGCACTCATAGAGCGCATACCTTCGCCGCCACTACTTTTTTTGTTCTTGGTATGAGTGTGGGGAACTGGTTTCATATGAATGGTCTTATGACACAAACCACATATCTATAATGTCATGACCCCCCCCCCCGACTTTCGGGGGCTACGGACTAAACAACAATCAACTCACGTCGTTTTGGCGAGTCTTCACTCGCAAGCTTGGTGAATACAACGTTTCAAAAATTGACCGTGTTATCGTAAAAAGACTATTTTGACCTTTTCGTGACCTTGACCTTTGACCTGAATGATCCCAAAATCTAATCGAATGCTTCCTGGCTAATAACCAATCATCCCACCAAATTTCATGCAATTCGGTTTAATACTTTTTGAGTTATACGAATCACAAGATTACAAATAAATAAATAAATAAATACACGCCGACCAAAACATAACTTTTCGCAGAATGCGAAGGTAACAAGAGAAGGTAATCTCGTTTGATGCTGGTTTCATGCAAATCGAATAAGAATTGACTGAGTTATGCTGAAAACCGCATATTTTTCAAGGGCGTGACCCCCCCCCCTGACATTTTACCCCAACCGGTGACATGTGTTATGACGTCATTGTGTCACAAGATTGGGCATTCAATTCTGAACATTTTTGTGCTGGGTTCATGTAAAGCGGACAAGAATTGACCGCGTTATGACAAAAACCGCATATTTTTCAAGGTCGTGACCCCCCTGACCTTTGACCCCTAACCGGTAACAAGAGTATGGGCGTCATTGTGTCATATTGCATATCACAAGATGAGGCGTTGAATTCTGAACATTTTGGCGTTAGTTGCATGCAAATTGAATAAAAATTGACCGTGTTATCGTAAAAAGACGATTTTGACCTTTTCGTGACCTTGACCTTGACCTTTGACCCAAACGATCCCAAAATCGAATGAAATGCTTCCTGACTAATGACCAATCATCCCACCAAATTTCATGCAATTCGGTTTAATACTTTTTGAGTTATACGAATCACAAGATTTCAAATGAATAAATAAATAAATAAATAAATACACACCGACCAAAACATAACCTTTCGCAGAATGCGAAGGTAATGAAGCAGCCAACGAAAACATCGCCCGGGCCCACTTCCAAGTCGCTACATGGCCACATGCCAAACACACTGACCCACCACAATTAGGTCCTACAAAATTTGGGTGGCAAAAGGAAGGGACATCTCTAAGTCCAGTAACTGTTCCAAACGACACCAGTCTGGTGCCTCAAGAGTTGTTGAAACTCCTCAAATGCTCCTGCGGAAGTGATTCTCCATGCCAAACAAAGACATGCGGTTGCAGCAGTGCCAATATTGCATGTACTTTGTTCTGTGCATGCTCTGGTGGCGAAAGTTGTTTCAACGAGAAAACCATCGAAGGTCTGTAAGCACAGAATGAATCTGATAATGAAGACAAATCGGATAGCGATGAAAGCGATGATGAGCAAATACTCTAAATGTGCTCATTTGTGTCGGTGTACATATCAAATGATACTTGATCGAATGATTAGTCTATACATTTCTGGTTCTGTTTTTTTTCCGTTTTTATTATTTGTATTTCTGTTGTGTCATTGTATTGTATGGCATGGGTATAAAAATTCTGAGTCAACGAAATTTACTATCAGTATTATATACGCGATAGGGTCATAAATATAACTACATGCCAGTCAATTGGAATGAAGTGATGCAATGTGTATGCACAAATGTTATCGCTTATAACTTAAAATAGAGTGATTGTAACATTTAAATTGCACACTACAATTATATAATGATAGTATTATATAATGTGATACTAATCCTTTCAGTTTCTCAAGCAGTAAATATTGTTATATTTTTAGTTGCCATGTGGAACGTAATATGTATAAGCCGGAAAATGCTGAGTCAGCAAATTGATTATATCTAGTTATATATATTAAATGCATAAATATGATGATACACATGTGTTTTATCATGTTTATTGTGACCTGATTCATTTTATGGATCAGTTTGATATTCAATCATTCAAATTTAATTGATAATATGAGAGACGTTTGAAAAATCACTTGAAAATATTATTCGCTTTTACGACAGGAGGGGACATCTAAAAAGTCATGAATATTTAAAATTGCCCAAGGGTGACATCACCACACCCACCTGGGGTTGTTTACTGGGACCCTATACAATAATAATCAGAAGAGAAAAAACTTTTACAGACATTTTGGGGTTGGCGGATTTTAGTCTCTTATTCTGCCAGACTATTATCAGTCCTTTTCATACAATAAAATGTTGAAATTTTGGTGATTTGAGTGTTGGAAACAGCCTTTTTCCAAAATGGCTGCCATCCTGGAAATGTCCCATCGTGCAAATGTCTAACCAAAATAATTTTGGCATTTTATTTTCTTCTTCTTCTTTTTTCGGCTGCTCCCATTAGGGGTCGCCACAGCGGATCATCCGTATGATCCGCATAGTGATTTGGCACATGTTTTACGCCGGATGCCCTTCCTGACGCAACCCTGGTTGCCTCTTACGACACAGGGATATGGTACACCTATTTTAACCGGGGTATACACCGGCCCAGTATACTGCTACTCATTTCACCGACCTCGGAAGGATGACAGGCTGAGTCAACCCCTGGTGTATTAATTCAGTGGTCCAACGGGGCTTGAACTCAGGACCTGTTGGATCCCAAGCCGTTGCCATAACCACTGCGCCAACACCGGGCTCCTTTTTTTTTGTGACACTTTAGGCTGAATCCAGGATTATAACATTGTAATCCATTGGGACCACACTTTGTTCAGTCTTGGTGCTGCCAAAGTGGTCTCCTGGGCTATTGGACACAATCATGGACAGGTCACCACTCTGACACAGGATACTAGAATGGCTCAATCAGCCGAGCAAGCTGGTATTCATTTTGCCAACCTCAGAAGGATGACAGGCTGAGTCAACCCCACCTGGTATTCATTCAACAGACAAGCAGGATTTGAACTCAGGACCCTCGGACCCCAAGCCCACCACCCGAACCATTAAGCCAACACCAGGCATCATAACATTGCAAACTGTTTGTTAATTGGTATTGGGAATTTATGTCACACTCGCAAATACAACCAGTCGCTTCGCTGGTGGAGTTATTAAGGGGGGATGGGACGTGATAAAGAGGGAGAGAGGATGAAGTGGAGGGGGAGGGGAGAAGTGGGGGGGGGGAGAGAGGATTGAGTGGAGAGAGAGAGGAGGAGGGGGAGAGTGAGGTGGGGGGGGGGACAGAGAGGAGCGTGGGGGGAGTGGGTGAGGGGAGAGAGAGAGAGAGAGATACAGAGAGACAAAAAAGGGTGAAGGGAGAGGGAGAGGACTGGGCGAAGGGAGAGGACTGGGCGAAGGAAGGTAGAGAGAGAGAACTGGGCGAAGGGAGGGAGAGAGAGAGAGAGAGAACTGGGCGAAGGGAGGGAGAGGGAGAGGGAGAGGGAGAGAGAGAGAGAGAGAGAGAGAGAGAGAGAGAGAGAGAGAGAGAGAGAGAGAGAGAGAGAGAGAGAGAGAGAGAGAGAGAGAGAGAGAGAGAGAGAGAGAGAGAGAGAGAGAGAGAGAGAGAGAGAGAGAGAGATACAGAGAGACAAAAAGGGTGAAGGGAGAGGGAGAGGACTGGGCGAAGGGAGAGGACTGGGCGAAGGAAGGGAGAGGACTGGGCGAAGGAAGGGAGAGGACTGGGCGAAGGAAGGGAGAGAGAGAGAACTGGGCGAAGGGAGGGAGAGAGAGAGGACTGGTCAAAGGGAGGGAGAGAGAGAGGACTGGACGAAGGGCGGGAGAGAGTGAGGACTGCGCGAAGGGAGAGAGAGAGTGAGCACTGCGCGAAGGGAAAGAGAGTGAGCACTGCACGAAGGGAGAGAGAGTGAGCACTGCACGAAGGGAGAGAGAGTGAGCACTGCGCGAAGGGAGAGAGAGTGAGCACTGCGCGAAGGGAGAGAGAGTGAGCACTGCACGAAGGGAGAGAGAGTGAGCACTGCGCGAAGGGAGAGAGAGTGAGCACTGCGCGAAGGGAGAGAGAGTGAGCACTGCGCGAAGGGAGAGAGAGTGAGCACTGCACGAAGGGAGAGAGAGTGAGCACTGCGCGAAGGGAGAGAGAGTGAGCACTGCGCGAAGGGAGAGAGAGTGAGCACTGCGCGAAGGGAGAGAGAGTGAGCACTGCGCGAAGGGAGAGAGAGTGAGCACTGCGCGAAGGGAGAGAGAGTGAGCACTGCGCGAAGGGAGAGAGAGTGAGCACTGCGCGAAGGGAGAGAGAGTGAGCACTGCGCGAAGGGAGAGAGAGTGAGCACTGCGCGAAGGGAGAGAGAGTGAGCACTGTGCGAAGGGAGAGAGAGTGAGCACTGCGCGGAGGGAGAGAGAGTGAGCACTGCGCGAAGGGAGAGAGAGAGTGAGCACTACGCGAAGGGAGAGAGAGTGAGCACTGCGCGAAGGGAGAGCGAGGACGGGAGGGGGAGGGGAGAGGATAGGGTGGGGGAGAGAGAGAGGAGGAGGGAGGGGAAGCGAGGAGGGGGGGATACTGTTTTTGGGGTTAAGGGGGGGTTATCCTCCCATACCTCTGTCGGCGGGGGGGGGATACTTCTCTAATGTCCCAGGGGCTGTTAAACTTAAATCCGGCTCTGTCCTGCTCTTTTGCAGTTAGAGTTAAGATATTTGGGTCTTGATTTCAAGCCCCTGTTCTGGTGTTGAATTTATACCAGATGGGTTGATTCAGCCAGTCATTCTTCCGAGCTTGGTAAATGAGTACCAGCTTACTGGTAACAGAGGCACTCTATCAGTGGCACAGCTGTCTTGTCCTTGGTTGCGACACGCGCGCGCACACACACACACACACACACACACACACACACACACACACACACACACACACACACACACACACACACACACACACACACACACACCAACATGCGTTGTGGTGCAGATTGATGAGGTGCAGTTAAAGAAAATACACGTATGTACAAAAGAGGATAGTTCAGAGCTAACCAGTCTCATAATTCTACAATGTTAACTTACATTAACATGATAGGCCCCATCAGAATCATTCCCAAGGAAAGTTAGTGCAAGAAAGACAAGAAAAGAACGAGGTGCTTGCGACCTCCTTGTTATCTCACGTTGTTGATGGATCAATGCTTCCCAGTCGCTGAGGAGGGGGGAATGGGGGGGAGGAAAACTGAGGTTGTCAATGGTGCGTGGTCGGAGGGCGGTGCAAAATGAGAGGTGGTGATTGGCAGTGAATTGCGGAGAGGAAGGTGTAAAGGTATAGGTGAGAGGATTTTGGAAACAAAGAAAAGAACATGTGAGAGGATAGACCACCATGAATGTAAAGAGGTCTGTACGTGTAAATGCTGATTGACTAATACTGCTCGTTCCGCGCTCCATTGGTTCCATTCCATTCTGCTCGTCCTGCTCACTCTGCTCCGTGACCTCAATACAAAGAAGACAGCAGCCAGAGGACCAAGCACTCTTTTATAATCTCCCAGCAGGGGCAGCGCTTGGGAGCAGAACAGGTGGAGCGATGGGTATTCTCAAGTGCCCTCATTGGTGCATGGATCATGACCCCAGCGTTAGCTCCGCCCATGCGAGGCTTTGGCAGCGGAAATGCTCTCACTCGCTCCGACGAAGAGGAGTCAATCTCAAGAAAGGAGAGGAGATGAGGCTAACAGTCTCGTAATACCTTTCACGGTTGACCGACCGTGCTATTCAGTACGTTTTGCGGGATGCTCTGCCGAGCGATCCCAGTTCGAGGTTGGCGCGTTGTCTCCTGCTTGATTACGATGTCGGCGCAGCGCCTGCACCAATCCAGAGAAAGGGCGAGACCGTCAGGCATGAGGGAAGGACCTTAGGTGGAGCCAGGTGAGTGGGTTGTCCAGCGGCGAGAGGCAGGCGGAGAAAGTGGGTGGGTGGAGCCAGCAGCGAGGGAGTGGAGATTCCAGAGAAGGTGGAGATCGAGAGCGAGTGGGCGGAATGGCAGATGGGACTTGCAGAGCAGCAGGCATATGCAGCGATCAATCCAAGGCCAGGCAAAGATGAGGAAGATGACGACTACGAGTACGACTATGACCATGACGACTATCACTACCACGCCGACACCACAACTACGACCACGACTCCGGACAGCCTCGCGATCCGTCCTTTATAGGTCTGGCAGTGCAGGGCAGCGTGCCGCCCCGAGGCAATGCATCATCACCTGAATTGAGTGCTCCCATTGGGTCCCGGCCACCGCACGATCCGGCCACGGCCAGAAACGGCGTTATTGTACATCTGGCAAGAGATCGCAGAGCTGTGAAATTGTCTCGCTCCAAACCCTGCGATATGAATCACCTTGCACCGAACTCCCTGACCGTGCCCCGGTGACCGGCCGAGGGGTGCTTCGACTCTGCATGCCTGCCCAGGAACCCCCGGCGACCCACAGTTAGCGCTGGTAAATGCGCTTGTTCTGTGGTACGCCATGCAGCCCAAGCGATCTGGGCCACACAGCATGCCTCTATTTGGTGGCGGCTGCATCGAGGCGGAGGCGTGAGAAGACCTCCATCTTCCGCGGGAAACACCGGTGACCGCGGTGGCGAGCGAAGATCGATGGTAAGATGTTATTGTAAACCCATGCGCAGACCCAAATGAAGAGGTGTGCTATTCGTGCCCCATACTGTGTGATGGATTGAAGAAAAGGATTGGATATAATTAGGGTTGAAAAGAGCATGTCTTGTGCGTCCTGTACGGTGTTGGGATTTAACGTATGGTTCTACTATTCCTTTTGACACCATATCTTGCAGTAGAGGATTTTTCCATCGTGTAGGTTGTGCTTCCTTTGGTCTCCGTGAGGACGCATTCTTATCGTGGAGGATGTTGCTGTGTTTTTCAGAAGCGGCCGTCTGGGTGCGGTGCCTGCTTGGATTTATTTCAGGAATAAGAGGAAAAGAGTTGGAATGAAGATAGAGATATAATCAGAACTAACTATGAGATCCACACAACGCACTTCGTCCCATTTGACCCATGAGACATGAGGGAAAGTCTAACTGTACGTATATTAATTAAATAACTGACTGGGGACCACTGTATGGTATATGCCATTGCCTTTGAGACATGCGGTTTTAGAACCGCAACTGTATATGTGTATATATATATATATATATATATATATATATATATATATATATATATATATATATATATATATATATATATATATATATATATATATATATATATATATATATATATATCAAAAGCCTGGTGTTGGCGCAGTGGTTAGGGCAGCGTCTTGGGATCCAAAAGGTCCTGAGTTCAAGCCCCGTTGAGCCACTGAATTAATACACCAGGGGGTTGACTCAGCCTGTCATCCTTCCGAGGTCGGCGAAATGAGTACCAGTATACTGGGCCGGTGTATACCCCGGTTAAAATAGGTGTACCATATCCCTGTGTCGTAAGAGGCGACCAGGGTTGCGTCAGGAAGGGCATCCGGCGTAAAACATGTGCCAAATCACTATGCGGATCATACGGATGATCCGCTGTGGCGACCCCTAACAGGAAGAGCCGAAAGAAGAAGATATATATATATATATATACATATATATATATATATATATACATACATATATATACATATATATATATATATACATACATATATATACATATATATATATATATATACATACATATATATATATATATATATATATATGTATATATATATATATATATATATATATATATACATATATACATATATATATATATATACATATATATATATATATATATATATATATATATATATATATATATATATATATATATATATATATATATATACATATATTGTTGCGAATTCGCGCCCGCCGGCGTGCGAGCGGCCACGTAACTCAAATCGCGGCACGTCGCCCACCGGACGGACAATTCTGTCCTGACCCTCTCGGACTAACGCCGGGAACTAGTCACGGGTGGGCCTTTCGGCCTCACCACGATCGTGCCAATCGGCCCCCCGCGTGGGACAGGGTTGTTCGCCAAATTCGACTGACCTAAGTACCCACACGGAGGGTAGACCGGGCGATCGCACCTCGCCGCAGGTCGACTCCGGACACGGGCCACTTAAAGCGACGCGTTCCGTACTATTGGGATAACCAAGCGGTGTTATCGTCGACCTCGACGGTTCCGATTAATTATCGGGCATTTTAAGCCCACTACCAACCCTTTACATGAAGTAAGATGGAGATTCAATTAAAGAAAAGACGAAGCGAAATGGGAAAAACAGTTCAATATGAGGCACATTTATTCCGCGGCACACGGAAAGCACACATATACAATTACAACAATTATGCACCAAAAGCAATTGCAACAAAAGAAACACAACAATGCAGATCTACTACCGACTACGCGAGCACACGGCAACACTTACACAGTTTTAATTTACAGACGGCGCCGACAACACATATACTCAAAAGCAAAAGAAAAGGGCCACCCTCAACGACAAGGGGACAGACGGGGCCTGTGGGCGCAAGACCGGGTGGAGCCTACCCGTCTTGTGATGAGCCGCAAATGTGGCAGCGGTGCCCCGACTCCGCGCTCCTCCGCGGGTTTCGTTGGCACTGCTTGGAATGGGGTGGGAACGGGGCCCCCTTTCCGCACTATCTCAGCACGGGGGGGAAAAAGGGGGGAATTGTTGATGCTCTGGGGAAAGAGGATAGCTGGCTTGCTTGGGTCCCGCGACGAGAGACTCCACTGCGACCTCGACCGCGCTCCCGGCTTCCCCTCTCTGCAGCTCCCCGACAGACTCCGAACCCAGACAGACTGACTCTCCTCCAGACCCGTCTTGACTGCTGCTGCCACACTCTGCCGCTGCCACACTTCTCCAGCTCGCCTTGACTCTTCTCCAACTCCCTTGACCGAAAAACTCTCTGCCGCTGCCACACTTCTCCAACTCGCCCGAGCCCAAAACTGACTAAATTCGCCCCGCGCTCGGCGCTTTATAGTACGGCAGGAGAACCCATATGCAAATTTCTGGATCAGAACGAGCTCGGGGGTGGAGCCACGCTCGCCCATTGGACGGAGAAAAAGGGGCGTGAATCTCCCCTGATCCTCAAATTTGCATATATCGATTATACTCCGACACGCCTGGAGGCGGGGCCAAATCGCCCCGCGCTTGCTGATTGGACGGATCAGAAGTGGGCGTGTATCATTCCTGATCCGACTTCTCCTCGGAAAGGCCACACTTTGTGCCCGCGGCTCGGCGCGCGCCCCGCACGAGGCCAGGACAGCCTGACGCTCGGCGTTCACAAGTGGTGCGGGAATGTCCGCAGAAGGAGAGGCGAAGGTGGTGGAGGGTTTAAAGTGGCGGTCCCTGGCCACGGTGACGATGGCGGTGAGGAATGGCGGTGAGGCGATGTTTACGGGAGCGAGCTGTGAAAGTAAAGGTCGTGGCTGTTGGCGTTGTTGTTGTTGTGATGCGGAGTTGCGGTTGGTGGTTGTTGTGTGATGGCGGTTGAGACGTGGTTGGTTCAAAATAAAGATAGAACAGAAAAACGGCTATCTTAACGGGTCGCAGCCCGAATGAATCACATTTATTCCCTCTAAAGAACGGGTTTGGGCTAACTACACATGTACTTACAGAGATATCTCACCTACGAGACCTGAATGGTGGTTTGCGAATTTCCTTAACCGTAACAATATATACATATATATATATATATATATATATATATATATATATATATATATATATATATATATATATATATATATATATATATATATATATATATATATCAAGTCAAGGCTCGTGTAAGGACGAACACACAGAAACATATAACAATGCAGGAGACAAGAGGTTTGGGAGACAGAAGCACAAAACAGTGGGGAACAAAGACAATCGGATATCTGTGGAAGGGAGAGGGATGGGGTGGGGTACACAGGGTAAGCAAGATGGGACTACCAGGGACTTTCAGGAAGGAAAACAGGGAATTTGAAGAAGGTGGGTTTGGGATGGATTCATGGGGGTAGTAAAGATCAAGATTTTGGATGGGGGAAGATATGAGATGGTGGTGAATAGCTGTTTTGAAGACTGAGGTAGGAGTAGGATTGAAGAGGATGTGGGAGTTTGTTCCAGATGCGGGAAAAAAGAGGAATGAAAGAGTGAAGGTGAGCAGCGATTCTTGATTTTGGCAGTTTCACCATAAGGGGTTTTTGGAGGACCTTGAGCACCCCGAGGAAATGTAGGGGGGACAGATCACAGAGCAAGGAGGAGGGGGGCAAGGCCAGAGAGGAGACAGTTGAAGACAGAAAGACCAGAATATCCCAAAAAGTATGTATCACGATATCTCAAAAACTTGTGGACGGATTCAAGTGCAACTTGATGGACAGGTTGGGTGTGTGACCAGGACAAATTGGTTCGATTTTGGGAAAGATCCAAATCCGGATCTGGATACAAGAATTATTTGATTTTTTTTTTACAGTGATCCGTCACCATTGAGAGATAGGGCCAAAAACGATATATAGCATGATATTTCAAAAATGTATTGGGCCAGACAAAGTCATGTTCTCGTGGATCAGGCATTGTGTAGTGGAGGTAAGTGCACTACCGAGTGCCCTTCTAGTTTTTAATATGAAATCAGCAAAGCCAAGAAATGAAAGAAACATGGTGGGTTAGAGAGTTTCTTCTTCATCATTTTGGTTCCGGTATTGGCTCAAGTACGTGTTAAAGCAAACTAACTTTTATCTCCTGAACATTCATTGGGACCGGTATTGCAAAGTAATTCTCACACTTAATATTGTTGAACGAGTGAAGACTCTTGATCTCAAAACATCACATCAAGCTCAGGAAGAAGATCCCATCTTGTAAAGAGCATTCAGAGGCATATACTCAGGGATATGATAATGTTGATGATGATGATGATGATGATGATGATGATACTTGTTGACTGACACATCATGCCTTTTGGAATTCCTTTTTAAGAAAAGAAGAAGATTCTCCTTTTTCAGATTCAGAGCCGTGGAGTTGCTGAGGCAATCTTTCCTTGGCTAGCGGACACAATCTTAGATGGGTCGCCGCTCCGACACAGGATACTCAAATGGCTCATTATTCCCACGAAGCTGGTATTCATTTTGCCGACTTCAGAAGGTTGACAGGATGTCAACCCACCTCTTATTACGTTTACAGCATGACAAGGGCTCAAACTCAGGACCCAAAGATCTTAAGCCATTCCACCTTAACCGTGAAGCCAACACAAAGCTTTTTAAGAGAAACCTTGGTTTTTAAAGTATGAATAGCAGCATTGGTAAATTTAATGGAGTCTTTAATGTTCATTGCTCCCAAAATAGTTTCCTTCAAAACTTCTGAGTTCCCTTGCTGTTTGTAAGTCAACAGGAGGAAAAAAAGATGTGCGAGATGAAATCAATGCTGTATTTTTCAAATGTCGTTTTTCTTAAGATATGAATGTCCATCTCATCCATAATCACAAAGTATGCCAACACGAATCCGACACCCAAGCATTAATGGACCTTATCAAACAAAACACTTTTATACAAGGAAAGAGCTTATGAATACATTTACACAATAGAAAATGTGCAGTTTTCCGATGACTCTCGAGCACTGTAACTACGTGTGTGTGTGTGTGTGTGTGTGTGTGTGTGTGTGTGTGTGTGTGTGTGTGTGTGTGTGTGTGTGTGTGTGTGTGTGTGTGTGTCTGTCTGTCTGTGTGTGTGTGTGTGTGTGTGTGTGTGTGTGTGTGTGTGTGTGTGTGTGTGTGTGTGTGTGTGTGTGTGTGTGTGTGTGTGTGTGTGTGTGTGTGTGTGTGTGTGTGTGTGTTATAAGATTATAAAGTGGAATAATTAATCAGGGCACAGAACCCTTCTTACAGGGAAAAAAAATGCAATGAGCAAGCTGGCTAGTCTCCTGTACTCAGCGAAGCAGCTTCAAACAGTCATACAAGAGAACTTATCGGGAATAGCAAGCGAGTAGAGGATTAGCGAATGTGCCTTGCTCCCTTTCATGCACGCGTTTCTCATGCAGAATGAATCCACCCAGAGCAGCCAGAGTGAACGCTGTGCGCATGTTGGCCCCACCATGGCCCTGTCTTTCCCGCACCATCTGCCATGTACCGCACCGCCTAAGCCCTAATCCTGAAAGACTGGATGCACCCTGATCGCTGGTCTCGTACTCCAGATGTTCCAAAAAGTGCGTGTCAAAATACATGCACACACACACACACACACACACACACACACACACACACACACACACACACACACACACACACACACACACACACACACACACACACACACACATATATATATATATATACATGATGATGACGAACACTATTTGTCATAGACTACCGTAGGAATTTCATATATGATGGCAAATTGACGTTAGTGAGATTGAATGAATGTATTAAATGAAAATAAAATCTGTTAGGCATGAGCAAGTGGTGACCCAATTTATACATCCACCATTTTGCAAAATGGCATATTTTCCAAGAGTGAAATTCAATATCTTGTGAACCGTTGCACTTGATCAGATTTGGTGTCAAGTTGATGGTTTTGGGGTTATCAAGTCCAACAGAAATGCTTCTGAGACTGTCAGATAAACGGAATTTCAAGATAACCGGGCAACTGTTTGCACTCTCTCCGTATAACCAGACCTCAGGCTTAATTTAATTCAGAGTAAACACGGTATCCTTTTAGGCAAGTAGTGAAACAACACTTCACAACTTCATCACATAACAGGATGCTCATTCAGATGTTGCTTTGGTGTTGATCTTGTTTATTGAACCTGGTAAAGAGGCTTATCTTCAGTTCAGATGAGAGGCAAAACACAGACTGTCAGACATGATCAGGAAAGTGAATGTGACAGCTTTTAACTCAACATAATGCCACTTACCGGATGCATTGGCATTGCGGTTGGAGCATCTGCTCTGAGTTTGTGAGGTTGGTAGTTTTATTCCAAATCTGACCGAGTCATATCAAAGACTTCAAACAAAGGAGCAATACCCCTGGGCACTCACCTGGTCGGAGCTGGTAGACATGGATGACCCACAAAATATGTAACGGAGAAGAAAGTAAATACCTATGGATTTTTTTAAATGCCGTGAACAAACCTTGGTACATCACGGGTGATAAAGGTTGTGGTAAAGTTTAATCGAAATTTAGTGTGTGTGGTTTTGGAGAAGAGAGCAAATACCTATTTGGGGGGGGGACCCCCACCTCTCCCGTAGACCCCCTTAATGAGCGCAGATTTTGATGTGGTCAATACACTTTGGTACATCACGGGTGATGAAAGTTGTGCTCAAGTTTCATCAAAATTGTATTTTCGGAGAAGAGAGCAAATACTTATATTTGGGGGTCAAACTCCCCCCCCCCCGTCGATCCCCCTTAATGAGTGCAGATTTTGACATGATCAATACACCTTCATTCAGCATCAGATATGAAGCTTGTAGCCAAGTTTCATCAAAATCGTGTGTTTGGTTCAAGCGATAATGACTAAAGTGTTTACAGACTCACTCACTCACCTACAGACACTGAGCTCGATCTCTAAAAATCAGTGAAACCAGGCGAAGACCAGGTGACTGCTCCCATGAACACTTGCTTGATACAAGAACCAAGACCTCTCCAAGCTGATTGTTCACCATTTCAATATTATTGGACATTAATTCAGTAACATGACAGTCTTCTTCGTCTTTCTCCATTTCAGCACCATGGACAGTCACAAGCGTAGAGAGTAAAGCCTACCTTCAGGATTGGACTTGGGACCCCCACAGGATTAAAGAGTGCTTTTCATTCACTTCAATCTCCTGTCTCATACAACTTTTCAATCCTTTCCCTTTCTATTTCCCACCCTTTTATTTTACTTAATTTCGTTTTGTCCATCCTTTACTTCTCCTCTTTTTCTCTCTCAATTTTTTTTTGTCTTTCCTTTCTTTTCATATGTATGTTATATTAAAATTTTTATTATTTTTACAAGCAAATACAACCCGTCGCTTCGCTGACGGTATCATTAAGAGGAAGGAGGGGGGGAGGGAGAGATGGAGGCAGGGTGTGGGAGCGAGGAAGGAGTGGGGAACGAGGAGGGGTGTGGAAAGGGAAGGCAGCGTAAGGGGAGGACAAGGGAAGGCAGTGGGAGGGGAGGGTGGGGGAAGGGAAGACAGCATGAAGGGAGGTGAAGACAGCATGAGGAGAGGGGAAAGGGAAGGCAGCATGAGGGGAGGGCAAGGGAAGGCAGCATGAGGGGAGGGCAAGGGAAGGCAGCGTGAGGGGAAAGCAAGGGAAGGCAGCGTGAGGGGAGGCTCCGTCAGATATAACCACCATCTGGGTATGTGCAGAGATAACCACCATCCGGGTATGTGCAGAGATAACCACCATCTGGACATGTGCAGAGATAACCACCATCTGAGCATTACCACCTCCCACATGCATTCGGAGACAGAAAAAGAGAGAGAGAGACAGACAGACATGTGGGAGGATGCTGCACTGTATTTGGAGGGCTTGGAGCAGAGATGGGACAAAGGTAGAGAGAAGGGTGGGGGTAGTGGGGGGAAGGGAATTACAATGCCTATAGAAAGTCTACACCCCCTTTCAAAATTTTCACCTTTTGTTGCCTTATAGCCTGGAATTCAATTGCATTAAATCAGACTTTTTCCACCTTTATTTACATATTATAACCCACAACTTCCAAGTGAAAAACAAATTTCAGAAAATTAATTAAGAATACAAAACTAGTAAATCCTAGTTGGATAATTGTCCATCCCCCCTTATAATAGCAGGTGTAAATTATCTCAGGTGTAACCAATCACCTTCAAAATCACACTGCAAGTTAATTGGCCTCCACATTTGTTAAATTATAGTGATTGTGATTATTTCAGAATAAAATCAGCTGTTCCTCTCGGTTTCCTCTGCTGGGTCGTGCATTTCACAGCAAAGACTCAACCATGAGTACCAACGAGCTTTCAAAAGACCTCTGGGAGAAAGTTGTATAATTTATGTAGTGATTCTTCACCATTGAGAGATAGTTCCAAAAACGATATATAGCACAATATCTCAAAAAAGTTGTGGACTGATTCGGACAAAACTTGGTGGACAGGTTGCGTGTGTCACAAGGATGAATTGATTTTATTTTGGTGAAGATCCGAATCCGGATCTGGAAACGAGAATTATTTAATTTTTTAAGTGATTCTTCACCATTGAGAGATGGGGCCAAAACTATATAGTACTGTACAGCATGATATTTCAAAAATGTAATGGACCTGATATGTTCTCGTGGATCAGGCATGCGGAGGTATCCGAATCCAGATCTGGATGCGAGAATTATTTAATTTACAAAGTGATTCTTCACCATTGGGAAATTGGGCCAAAACGACATAGTACTGTATAGCATGATATTTTAAAAATGTAATGGGCCCGATATGTTCTCGTGGATCAGGCATAACATGGTAGAGGTACGCGCTCCACCGAGTGTCCTGATAGTTTTGGAATGAGATGTTGGACGAACAAGTGTCCACATACTTTTGGCCATGTAGTGTATGTATGTTCAGTGTAAAATTTGGTGCATGCCAGTATAACTTTTGTAAATTCTCCGTTGGATTCTCAAATAATTGAGAAAATAGGTCACAATTTAAATTTTTCTTGCACAAAATTTTCTACATCTGGCATCATTCTTTCTGAAATATTTATGGTATTTAACATGCAGATATAAGGCAAGTACTAGCTTTAATGCGATCCTTTATGTTTCAGATAATTACAAGCTCACTGATGTAGGTGTCCTTTCATTCGTCAGCACTGTCTGATGAGTCCTGCTGGTCATGCTCTGGCACCTCATCATCACTGGCCATGTTCGAGCAAGTGTGCAACTTTCACGCTGCTGTAGATCTCAGGCCGTTAATGATGCATGAGCAGTCAGTTGGCCGACAAGAGCGAACACACTTGCACGACATCAAACTGAGTTCAACTTCGTGAGCGGGAGATCCTGTCATCCACTGGATAACAAGGCTGCCATCTTCACTTGTTGTCCATCTGTGCCCTTGACTGAGGTTAGGAATATCTAGTGAATTGACTGAACTCCGTCACCATATGGCCGCCTGGTCGTTAGATCGAAGTGTGTGCTGTCGGAGCGTGTCCTCACATGGTGGAAGCTGTGCTGATTCAAGCTCCCCTCGTTTGCTGCCTCGTTGACGTGCTCTCAGTGCTGTACTTACATGCGTTGCTGCATGTCGGGTGGTACATTTGATATCTGAGTTCATTAACTTTAGTCACTTTTGTATTGTGACAGTGAAGTTGACAAACAAACTCCTGGATGATGCAGAACACGTCATTGGTAATGTTTCAGCTCATTCCAAGTGATGCGAAGATATCTTTGAACTTCTGATCATGCAGAAGGATTTTCAAAGCGTTCATCTTTCCTTGCCCGCCAAATGCACCGAGGGTGTCACATTCAGTCCACGGATGAAGTCCTATCAAGGATTTGTCCATGGCAAAACACCAACGAATCATTCCTCTGATGCACAAAAGATGGAGGGATCGGTCCGGCTCTCTGTCAGCATGCAGCAATCCAAGTAAAATATCAACCATCAATATGTATGTCATCCAAAAAGCTGCAAGTTGACCTCTGTCATGTCATAAAACTTTCAGGTAAGCGAGAAACATGTCAAGAATCGTTCGGCAGGATTTGTTTGTGATGGCAGCATTGTGTGTGGTGTGCCAAATATTCTGATGAAGCTCAGACATGACCCACATCGTATCATTCAACTTTGGCAGATCTTCAGAATGGTTGATTTCCAGCCATTCTTCAAAGCTTGACCATGTTAACCTCAGCAGTGCTTCATATGTCAACTTGTGAAGACAGATAGCCCGGTTGTACTATTTCCCCTCAAGAACCTTGTTGATTGATCCTTCCGCAATGACTCCTGAATCCACAGCCAGATCACGAAGTCCAGCATCCCAAAAAAATCTTACCAACTGCGGTCATCAAGTGATCATATCTTAATCGTATGGCAGTTCCACATCATCAGCACGATTTCCCCATGCCTTTCCGGATGTTTCCATGCAATTTCTGTTGCTTTTGCATTCAGTGACTGATCCAAGACAGCTGCAATGGTTTCAAGATGTAGAAATGACTGGATAAGAATGGACTGTCACAAAATATCCTGGATGGTTGAAAACTTAGTTGTGGGTGTGATAATTGTAGGCAGGTATCTTTCTGTATCTGCCAGCACTTCTTTGTGCTCTCTTGTTAGAATGTTGAATCCTGTCCAATAAATCAGTGATTTCTCAGATTGTCATACACGCGCACCAAGACCCATGACAAGTCTGTGGACGTGCTCTCAGTGCTGCACTTGCATGCATTGCTGTCAGATCGGGTGGTACGCTGCGGATGGACTGTTCCTTTTCCCAATAGTGTATATTTGCAGTTGTGCACCCAGTGCCTTCATTGTGCACTTCTTATCTTTTCTGGAGGCAGTCATGACTGGTTTCAGTGGCACATACGATGAGAATGTTGGTTGAACAATGATACCGTTGACACGATGTGAGGTTCCTGCTCAACTTAGAACTTCCTCTTTCCTGTCGATATTGTCAAAGGCAAGCACTGTCAAGACAGACAGATATATGCACATGGGAAAAGGTACTGTGTCAAACTCGACACTTTCCAGCTTTTCCATACATAGTGCTGTGTCTATTTGTTCTAAACGAGAGTAGGAACAGGTGTGAAGACATGATCACACATCACACACTACCAGGCGGCCATACGGCGATGGAGTTTAGTCGATTCACCAGATATTCCTAACCCCCATCAAGGGTGCGGATGGACAACAAGTAAAGATGGCAGCCTTGTTATCCAGTGGATGACAGGATCCCCCACTCCCGAAGTTGTTCGCAGTTTGATGTCGTGCAAGTGTGCTCACTCTTGTCGGCAAACTGACCGCTCATACATCACTAACAGCTTGAATTGTACAGAACCGTGCAAGTTACACACTTGCTCCAACAAGGCCAGTGATGATGAGGAGCCAGAGCATGACTATCAGGACTCATCTGACAATGGTGACGTGTCCAGATGGTATTTATCTCAGACGTGTCTGGGTGGGAGTTTGTCTTCGGATGCGTCCAGATGGGAGTTTGTCTCCAGATGTGTCCGGGTGGTGTTTCTGTCCAGACGTGAGTTTGTCTCTGGACAGCTTGGCTCCAGATGTGTCTGGGCGGTGTTTGTCTCCGAACATATCCAGGTGATATTTATGTCCAGACAAGGGTTTTTCTCTGGACGTGTCTGAGCGGCATTTGACTCCAGATTCGACCATGCAGCATTTGTCTCTGGACTCGTCCCGGTGGTGTTTGTCTCCGGACACATCCCAGGTGGTATTTGCGAGTATCAAATATGTCCGAATTAGACAGATGAGGTAAAAAAAATAAAGTGTTGTCAAAACTGCTGCTAAGTTCGATTCTGGAGCTTAATTTTTGTAATTCAGCTTAGTTTAAGAGATTATTGAGGTTATGGCATGTGCGGAAATGAAATTAAGCCACAAATGCTGGCATCTCTGGACGTTCATAAGCATTGCAATGTCTCCAGTGATTTGTAGGTGTCAATAATATGAGTGAGGAGAATGAAAAAAAAATTCATCGTGAAGAAATCGTGGTGACCTGTTTCAAGTCAAGGTATGGTTGAGCAGGCCAAAAAACATGGTAGCTTCAGACCCCAGCGAGGTAACCCAGGATTCGCCTGAAGACCCTATAGAGCGAGCTGTCCGAGGATGTGCTTGATAAAGGATATAATTAAATAAGGCCGTTAATTCCCTTTAAAAGGGGTGTTTTAATTAACCCAAACACTCAATTTTCACTCATGCACTTCCTTGGAGTTCCCTTAATATGCATGCAAAGTTTCAGGTCGCAAGGTTCCATGGTTTTGGACTTATGGAGGACACACACACACGCACCCACTGACATATTTATTAGTATTTGTAGATTACTTTTTAAAGTTGATTTTTTTCCTTATCTGCCATTTTTCTTTCACTTCTTGTTTGTTCCCCTATTTTTCCCCTCTCTCCCAGTCCACTTGACTTTTAACCCCTGAACCCTGACCCTTCCTTTTGTGAGATGTCTTAGAGTCATTGTCACCCCACCTGCTCCCTGACACCTGACGTGCTCTTGCACATGCGCCTCTGACTTGCTCAACCATCACTCCTATCCAGTCTCCCTCTCTTGCTCTGACAAAGGGTTAATGCTCGAAATGTAAACTTCTTTCTTCCCAAGGCAGTTAGCCAATATGATCAACAAAACCAGCAGTATTTTAAGCAAAGCTAGAGATGCATTTGTACCACGATAGTGAGAAAATACTTTGTCAGACATGACATAAAAAAGTCAGAAGAATATCTTATTCATGTTTTGCAACTTGATACCTCCTGTAAAACATGGGATGAACTCTGATGTCTTGAAACACAAGTCTCTGTAATTTGCCAACAACATCACACTCACTACATGGTTATTTACAGTGATGTTTTCTTCTTTTCAGGTATTAATACACAAATTTGCTGATTGAACATGCTGAGCTGCCTGATCCATGCAACCTTTGGTGGCAAGAATCCATGAATATGCTCATGCCAAGCAAATGCTTACTCAGTAATCACGTGAGCTATAGTTGTGGTACGTAGCTGCCTGAATAAATAAATGTACAGCAAGATGCACATGTAGCAAAATAGAGTGTTGTTGGCTCAGAATTTTGCCAGAGATGTGAGAATGTGTGTAATAACATTCGACAGTACATTACAGCAATGCAAAATTGCAAGTACATTTGTTATCGTTAAAGTTTAATTTCAATATGGTATTTATGGGCATGTTATAATTTGAACACATTACAAAATTAAACAGTAATTCATTCATTGATGCTTGAATTGTGAAATTCTAAATTACGAATACAATCTTTAAACTAGAGAATAGAATTCAATGCGAATGCGTTGATGGATATGCCTCCGCCTGCATTTGATATCAACCCACCGTTATTTCATCTCAATTAACGGTCACATGAAATATTAGAGGTCACATGAGGGAGTGTACAAGAGAAAAGAAACAAGCAGAAGAGAGACAACATGAGATGCTTCTAACTCGAGTTATGGTCTGCAAAATGATTTTCGAAGTGCACATGACCCTTGACCTAATGAATTAAAAATTGAATCATTTCATCTTCATATTACAGTAAGTCCATACCTGTGCCGAGTGTGATTGAAAGCCCTTCTGTGCCTCACAAGTTATTGTGGAACCAACATGATTTTAAATTAGTCACATGATCGTTGACCTTAGATCATCTGAACTCAAAATCAAAATATAATCAGTTTATCTGTGTATTACGGTCTATACAGCCAAGTTTTATTTAATCTGGTCAGTGGTTCTCAAGTCATAATGGGGGAAAAAAAACTGATAACGGATGGATGGATGCATGGACACATGGACGGACATCGGAACGGATAACCTGAAAACATAATGCCAGATAAGCTCCGGACTTCAGCTGCGGGAGGCATAAAGACTGCCGAACATAAAAAGTATTAATTACAAGGATGGGAAAATTAATCTAAGGAATTTTTCACCCGTGAAAGCATATCCTGCATCTCATCAAGTCACCATACTCGGTGGCTTAAGGGTTGGGACATCTACCTCGAGTCTGGGAGTTTGGTGGTTTGAACCCCAGCTGAGAAATAACAAACTCTTAAATGGTACGTCCTTGCTTGATGCCCAGCATTTGAAAAAGATAGAGCATGGACAAACAACCATATGTTGGCAATCAGAGTGGAAGATTTGATGAGCTAAATAGCCTCCTCCTGCGATGAAGTTCTCTATATATATATATATATATATATATGTATGTTGTTGTTCGTCTTTCGGCTGCTCCCGTTAGGGGTCACCACAGCGGATCATCCGTTATGATCCGTATACTGATTTGGCACAGGTTTTACGCCGGATGCCCTTCCTGACGCAACCCTGGTCGCCTCTTACGACACAGGGATAAGGATTGGGTTTCGCCATGATTCCGGGCTGCCCTACACCCTCTATGACGATATATATATATATATATATATATATATATATATATATATATATATATATATATATATATATATATATATATATATATATAATCTTTTTTAATACATTGTCGAGGCTCGAATGAGAGCTAACGCACAGCAAGGGGGGCATGACACAAGAGGGGTGGGAGAGGGAAGGATAAAACAGTGGGGAACAGAGACATTAGATCTGTGGAAGGGAGAGGGATGGGGTGGGGAACACGGGGTACAGAAGATGGACATTACAGGGACTTTCAGGAAGGAAAGCAGAGAATTTGAAGGGGGTGGGTTTGGGGTGGATTAACAGGGGTAGAAAAGATCGAGGTTTTGGATGGTGGAAGATAAGAGGTGGTGGGGAACAGCTGTTTTGAAGGCCTGGAGGGAAGAATGAGATTGAAGAGGGTGCAGGAGTTTATTAAGGGAGTATATACATCTCTAAATCTACATAAATAATATAATACACATATATCTTGTTATGGCTGTGGAAATTCGCAATACACCATAAAGGATCCTTAGATCAGTTATGACGCTAAGTTTATGTGCAGATAGTTCCCCACCGTTGTTTAAAGGGAATTCGTGTGATTCATCGGGCTGCGACTCTTTGAGAAAGCCGTTTTTCTGTTCTATCGTTATTTTGGACCATCCGAAGACTTCAAACGAAGGCCCCGTGAAAGGCCTACAATGGCGCGCGAGTTTTCCCGCCTTTTTTGCGGCGCCGGGGCTGACGGGAGAGGCTGCGAGAGCTCGCTGGCGATTGGTGGATACGGGGTGTGAGGAGGAAATGCCCCTTTTCGATGAGCTTTTCGAAAGGGCTAGAGGAGAGGCGGAGCCAAAAAGGGGGTGGAGCGAAGGGGCGGAGCCCCGCGCTATATAGGGCGGACCGCGCGCGGCTCAGCCTCTCTCTCCTGCCTGGATCATCGTGTTGGATTCTTCCTCTCTCTCCGTCGACGTCACTCTCTCCCTTGGTGGCCAGGGTCGAGCTCGCTTCTCTCTCTTGGTGGCCAGGGTCGAGCTCTTACTCTCTCTGTCTGGGTCGTCAACGTCATCTCTCTCTCTGGTCCAAGTGCTCTCTCTCTGTCGGGGTCGAGTGCTCCTCTCACTTAGTGGCCAGGGTCAAACTCGCTCTCTCTCTCTGGTCCGAAAGCCCTCTCTGCCTATCCTTCTTCTCGGTGCAACGCTCTCTCTCTCTCCCCCTCTCAGTCCTGCGATCGTGGTCCGGCGAGCGGCCTGTTGGTGGAGACGCGGACGGGAGGCGCAGCAGTGCCGGCTGTCTGGTGGACCTGCGCATCCGGACGAGGGGTGCAGGAGAGGGTTCGCCGGCCGCGTGGGAGGCCGGAACCAGGTGCGACCACGCTGACGGTCGTGGGAGAGAGACTGGACGACCATTAAAGGGAGGTCTTTTCTTTTGTTTGTGTGTGTGTGTGTGTGGGTGGCGCCGTGTCCGACAAGTAAACCTGTGTAAGTGCCTGTATGTTGCTCGTAGTCGGTGGTATTGCTTTCATTGCTTTCTTGCCTGTATCCGTGTTTCATTTCAATTTGCCTTGCTTGTAAATGTATGCATGATTCCTTGCTTGTGTTGTGTGTGTAATATGTGCTTGCTATAATAAATGTCCTTGTGTGAAATGTATCCCGTTCGTCGTCTCTTTCCCCATTGAAAGTGCCATCTTGAATCGCGGAATAAATTAGTAGTGGGTTTTGAACACCCGGGTAAAGAAGAGAATCTGATCCGGCGAGGTCGGCGATAACACCGCTCGGTTATCACTGTAGCGCGGAACGGACCGCTTCAGTGGTTCGTGTCCTCGGCCGACCTGCGGCGAGGTACGATCGCCCGGTCGACCACTTGCGCAGGTACTTAGGTAGGTCGAATTTGGCGAGCAACCCTATCCTGCGCGGGTGGGCAATTGGCACGATCGTGGTGAGGTTAAACCCCCACCCGTGACTGGCTCCTGGCGGTAGTTCCAGGAGGGTCACGACTGAATTGTCCGTCCGGTGGGCGACGTGGTTGCGATTGGAGTTACGCAATCGCTCGCACGCCTGGCGGGCCAGAATTCGTAACACTGGCATCCGGGAGTGAGATTCGAATCCACCCCGTCTCCAACTAAATTCACGCGAATCGGTTCAGGGGTGAGTGGAGCGACCCTCGATTCCCACCAAATTCGAGCGAGTTAAATTAAATTCCGAGGGATAATATGGCATTTCAAGGCGAACGGGTGCCGGGTGGATTAGATATGTGTCGTAATGTAGAATCCATGGCCCGAGACGGTTCCTTTTGTAATTTTAATCCACGGGGGAGCTCACCCTCATGTATTGAGCACGAACTTTGCTGGCAAATGTAGTCGCACAATGGCGGCGCGATCGCACCTCGGCACGGCATGGAGCGGGTGGCTATTAATAGTACAATGAACGGCACGACACGAGGCGGGGCTCCCAACCAACGATTGAAACCACGTGATCATGGCAGGTAAGGCTGGCGGACATTGGCGGGCTTCGGGCACAAAACAGAAATATCTGGGAAAACTAAAAGAAAACGGTGAGAGAACGAATGAAAGGAGAGAGCAAGCATGTAAAAGGAGTGCGAAGAGCGAACTGAAGAAGAGAAAAGAGGAGCAAATTAGTAACTCCCGGGATAGAAAGCACATGGAAGAAAAATGGAAAACAAAGCTGGAGGAGCAAAAATGGAAACACGCTTTGGAATTAAAACAACGAAAGGAAGAAGTAAGATCGGGCAATCAGAGAAGGGAGAGCATGGAACAGGAGATAAAGAGAGGAGAGGAACATCTGAAGCAAGAGGTAGGAAGAGGCAATCGGGACAGAGAATGCCTAAAAAAGACGATAAAAGAAGAAGAGGAATGGTGGGAAGAACTAAAGGAAAACAATAAGAAAAGAGATGAATTGAGGAGGGAAGCAGTGGAAAGAAGGGATAAAATGAGTGAAGAAGCATGCAAATTGAGAAAGGAGTTGGAAAAGAAAGCTTCTGAGTTACAGAAACACCGAAACAGAGACGGAATTACAAAACGAACTGAAGATGTTGAGTGAGGAAAAAACGAGAACGGAGAATGAAACGTTTAGGAACCACACTGTACAGATCGAACAGCTGGAAGCGAAGGCCAGATTAAAGAATGAGATATAAGAAAGAGTAATGAAGGAAGAACGAATGAGAAAGGAGAAGGAAATCAGCCAACTGAAGGAAACCACGAGATTGCAGAATGAGGAACAAGGAAGACAGTGGAATAGGAAATACAAAGAACAAGGAATGAGACAGGAGAAAGAAATCAGTCAGTTGAAGGAGATAACGAGATTGCAGAAGGAAGAACGAGAGGAACAGTGGAATAGAAAACAACAACAACAACATGAATTTGAGGTTAACCAATTGAAGGAAACTATGAGATTGGAGAATGAGGGACAGGGGGTGAAAGAAATAAAAAAAAGAAAGACAAGAACAACTGAAAAAGAAAGCCAGGTTGAAGTACGCAGAGATAATGAAGTTACAAGGAATGAAAGAAATTAAAAAAGAAAGAAAAGAACAACTAAAACAGAAAGCAAGGTTGAGGTACGCGGAGATTGTGAAACAACAAGGAATAAAACAAAAAGAAGGACAAGGGCGACTTAAGGAGAAAGCAAGGTTGAGGTACGCAGAGATAATGAAAGAACAACGAACGAAACAGCAAAAGGAGCTCGGCCAATTGAAGGAAACTATGAGATTGAACCATGAGAAGCATGAGGAAGAGTGGGAGAGAAAACAAAAACTGTACGCATTTGAAATTAACCAGCTCGAGGGGAGAGCAAAATTTGAGTCCACGGAGATCGAAAAACTCCGGAAAGAGAACGAACAACTCAAAAAGCTCCGAGAGGATGAACGACTCAAAAGGAGCCAGGAAATGGAACAGCGCAATAGTGTGGGATGTGTGACATCACCACAGGAAGGAACGTTAATGGTGCGGGACTTAATTGACATCACTCGTCGGATGAAACAACGATTAGGGCAAACCCTGAAAATGGAGACGAGGAAAGTAACAGAGAAAACGAAGGAGGTAGAAGTATTGCCAGAGACACGGGAGATAGACCGAATTGAGAATGAATTAAATAAAATGAAGGAGGAAACAGAGACGAAGATCCAGGAGGAAACTAATATACATGAGGTGACTGAGTTGGCAGAGACACGGGAGATAGAGGGTGAATTAGATGAGGTTAAGGACGAGCACACACACATTCAGGTAGTAGAGGACAATGAGGGGGAGCTCGCAGAATGTTTGATGACCCGGTGCAAGTAGCTGGATAGCCTCCTTCGGGAACGGAGGGAGACGCTCTGCTCCCTTGAAGCTGACCACGACCAGGTGGGTTCGGTCGTGTCAAGCGAGTTCGAGGGGGCGAGTGCTGCGAACGGGTGCATGTGCAGCTTGGGGGGTATGGAGGCCCCAGAAACCCTTGGGGTGGCACAAATCCCCAGTGTGGTTACGAGTGTGGTCCCTGTGTGTGTGGTGTCATGATGTGTGAGAGTCGTGACACGCAGGAGTGTGTGCGTGGAAGGGAGATGGCGACAGAGGGACAGAGGCCGGGTAGCAGCCGTAGCTGGATTGGGGACCGTGCCGGGTTTACACGGCGGCGAGCGTGAGGTTCGTGCTGTGCAGCGCACGAGGCCGCCACGTGCGCGCTTGCGGGAGTGAAACCCGGTCCGGAAACTCCAGCGGTGGATTTGCCGATCCCGCGGACGGACAAAAGGTAGGCTGGACATGGATTTGGACTGGATGGGTTCTCCACGCGGGCGTGTGTGTGAAACTCTGATGGGCAGAGCACATGTGTTCGTGTGGGGAACCCCTCGAAACGCGAGGCTTGCTTTTGAATGCGCAGGGTGACGTCATGGCTGCATGTGGGGTTGGAATCCGGCAGGAGGGGTATCCCTGTCGGATGGTACCGTCCAAGGAGGGACGAGGTACGCGAACAGCTGCCATGACGTCACGTAAAAGGTGCGCAGGTTGCGAGTTGCCGTGCTAGTGATGTGCAGTTGGAAAAAAAAAGTTGAGAAAAGCAAGCCTCGCTCTCGGGTGAACAGGATTCCCTGGGCAAGGGGTGGAAGACCCCCTTGGCCAGGGCACAGGATACCACTAGTTCGGGGGAAGGGTTAGCTTAGCTAGACCAGCTAAATGGGGCAGGGGTAAGTCCTCATGGGTCCCGTGGAATGGATTAGGTCGAGGGATTCAGTTTATATTTAGGAAGGGAGACGGGAAATAATGATTTGGAGACAGTGACAGACTTGTGGATGTGTAGAGGGGACATAGCTTAGCTACGTAGGGTTAAAAGGATGTGCTATAGTTTAAGGGATGACGAGGGAGCACGAGGTAGTTAGGGGTTTTAGTGAGCAGAATGGCAGAATTCAGCGATGAAATGTGAGTTGAAGAGCGGGAATGGAAACATGTTGAGTGAGTGAGGCCAGCGGGTCTGTATGTATGGAGTGAATGGGGAATGCATGGTGCGATGAGTGATTGGGGGGAGGAGTGACTCCTGCCCAAGGGACCCCAGGGTCAGTATAAAGTGAGTTAGTGGGTTAGACAAATTTAAAAATGGAGGTCATTTTGCTGTTGGTGGGAGTGTAGGCTCGATACCCATTTGGAAGGGTGCAGGAGCCCTGTTGACGGGCTGGGAGCGTGGCTACAAACGGTGAGTATTGTTTAGTGGGTACCCCAGCACCGGGATAGTAGGCCAAGGGCCCATGGGGGGGCCGGGATAGTGTAGTGGGCACTGATGCGCCCGCATGATGCGGGGGCCCGGGGCGCCATATGCCACGGGGGCAGTGTACTGGGCACGGGCGACCCTCGGAAAGGGACCTGGGGCGCCAACACGCCACGTGGGCATCGAGGGGGAGTAGCCGAGGAGGGCACTCCCCAGTTTTTAGGGAGCTGGTAGGCTCGGAGGCAGTGTAGTGCCTAGGGGTGCCATTGTTGGAGAATCGGCAGAGGGTAGTTCCTGCCAAGGGAGCCATGCGTCCCAGCCATGAGACCGTGCGAGGGCACGGAAGGAAAATTGGGGGGGCATGACCTGGAATTTGAGAGGACACTAACACAGGTGACGGGAATCTGGGTTGTTAGAACCAGTCGATTAAGCGAGAGGCGCTTGTTGAAAGCCCCGGGATAGTTTAAAAGTTAATGGTTAGTGTAGTTAGGAAGTGTACCCCTCCGCACCATCCATCCCTTCGCTCTCGTTGTGGGCCGCTGGACCCACTTTGGGTTAAGATCGCTGAAATTTGAGCAGGCCATTCTGAGGATTTATTGGGCCTCGACACAGGACACTAGCTCTCCCTTATTCCCCTCCGGGAAGGGAACGTAGGGGTTGGGAGTAGGCTAGGTGACGTGATAGGTCAGCCGGACAAAGATGATAAAGGGAGTTAGGGGACGATTTATAGAAGGGAAGTAAAAATAAAAATAAAAACAAAAAAATAAGTTGGGGCTAAATTGGGTTTTGACAAATTAAGGGGGTGGGTATGAACAGAGACAGGCAAAGGCGATAGGTTGGGAGGGAGACAGTAGGGTAGGTCCGAGCCCGCCTTCCGAGTGGCCAGCACCACCGCACTCCCTCCACGAACCTCCAGAACAAGACAAGGGGCCAGCCAATTTCATCTGCCGGCTGTGTTTACTGCAAGGCCTGTGCCAGTCGGATCATCTGCTGGCTGTTTGCTACGAGGCCTGTGCCGGTCACGTCATCTGCTGGCTGTTGCTGCAAGGCCTGTGCCGGTCGATCATATGCCGGCTGTTTTTGCTGCAAGGCCTGTGCCGGCCACTTCATCTGTCTGCTGTGTTTGCTACAACGGCCTTGCCATGCCACGCATTGTCTGCCTGCCTATGCCTTGGCCCATGCCTGCTGCCCTCGTTCATCTTGCCCCGTTCTGTTTTGCATCCCCCCCCCCCCAGTTCATTACCATGTGCGCCAGGATCCTCGCGCAAATTGCAAGGACTGCCCTGATGGCAGCTGCAACACGGGACTGCACCGGCGGCCCGTGCACCGGTCATTTGTTCACTGCATTCATTTTAAGAAGGGGGAGGCCTTGGACTGCGCTTAAGCAGCCTGGCTCCCTGCTTGTGACTTTTACTCTTTTTCCCACAGAGTCCATAGATCCTGGGCTATGGTTAGTGTAAATTTATAAGTTGTTAAGTTGTAATTGCACATGAATGCACCCCCGGCATGTTTGTCTTAGCGCCGGCAATTTATTTAAGTCGTCTGTATGAGTGGGTTTGTTTAGTTAGTTACTCAGCCCGTAGGTTATTTATTTTGGGGACATGAATACACTGAATGTCGCACTCAGGGATCCGAAGGTAAATCGTACTGGGGAGAACTTACACATGATGGCACACAAAAATTCGACGACTCGGGACGAGTCTGTAAAAAAGGGAGGGGGTAGTGTTATGGCTGTGGAAATTCGCAATACACCATAAAGGGTCCTTAGATCAGTTATGACGCTAAGTTTATGTGCAGATAGTTCCCCACCGTTGTTTAAAGGGAATTCGTGTGATTCATCAGGCTGCGACTCTTTGAGATAGCCGTTTTTCTGTTCTATCGTTACTTTGGACCTTCCGAAGACTTCAAACGAAGGCCCCGTGAAATGCCTACAATGGTGCGCGAGTTTTCCTGCATTTTTTGCAGCGCCGGGGCTGAAGGGAGAGGCTGCGAGAGCTCGCTGGCGATTGGTGGATACGGGGTGTGAGGCGGCCGTGAGGAGGAAATGCCCCTTTTCGAGGAGCTTCTCGAAAGGGTTAGAGGAGAGGCGGAGCCAAAAAGGGGGTGGAGTGAAAGGGCGGAGCCCCTCGCTAAATAGGGCGGACCGCACGCGGGCTCGGCCTCTCTCCTGCCTGGATCATCGTGTTGGATTCTTCCTCTCTCTCCGTCGACGTCACTCTCTCCCTTGGTGGCAAGGGTCGGGCTCGCTTCTCTCTCTTGGTGACCAGGGTCGAGCTCTCACTCTCTCTCTCTCTCTCTCTCTCTCTCTCTCTCTCTGGGTCGTCAACGTCATCTCTCTCTCTGTCGGGGTCAAGTGCTCTCTCTGTCGGGGTCAAGTGCTCTCTCTGTCGGGGTCGAGTGCTCCTCTCACTTGGTGGCCAGGGTCGAGCTCGCTCTCTCTCTCTCTCTCTCTCTGGTCCGAAAGCCCTCTCTGCCTCTCCTTCTTCTCGGTGCAGCTCTCTCTCTCTCTCTCTCTCTCTCTCTCTCTCTCTCTCTCTCTCTCTCTCTCTCTCTCTCTCTCTCTCTCTCTCTCTCTCTCTCTCTCTCTCTCTCTCTCTCTCTCTCTCTCTCTCTCTCTCTCTCTCTCTCTCTCTCTCTCTCTCTCTCTCTCTCTCTCTCTCTCTCTCTCTCTCTCTCTCTCTCTCTCTCTCGGTCCTTCTCTCATGGTCCAGCGAGTGGCCTGTTGGTGGAGACGCGGACGGGAGGCGCAGCAGTGCCGACTGTCTGGTGGACCGACTCATCCGGACGAGGGGTGCCGGAGAGGGTTCGCCGGCCGCGTGGGAGGCCGGAACCAGGCGTGACCACGCTGACGGTCGTGGGATAGAGACTGGACGACCACTAAAGGAAGGTCTTTTCTTTTGTTTGTGTGTGTGGGTGGGTGGTGCCGTGTCCAACAAGTAAACCTGTGTAAGTGCCTGTACATTGCTCGTAGTCGTTGGTATTGCTTTCATTGCTTTCTTGCCTGTATCCATGTTTCATTTTGATTTGCCTTGCTTGTAAATACGTGCATGATTCCTTGCTTGTGTTGTGTGTGTAATAGTTGCTTGCTATAATAAATGTCCTTGTGTGAAATGTATCCCGTTCGTCGTCTCTTTCCCCATTGAAAGTGCCATCTTGAATCGTGGAATAAATTAGTAGTGGGTTTTGAACACCTGGGTAAAGAAGAGAATCTGATCTGTCGAGGTCAGCGATAACACCGCTCGGTTATCACTGAAGCACGGAACGGACCGCTTAAGCGATTCGTGTCCTAGGCCGACCTGCGGCGAGGTACGATCGCCCGGTCAACCACTCGCGCAGGTACTTCGGTAGGTTGAATTTGGCGAGCAACCCTATCCTGCGCGGGTGGGCAATTGGCACAATCGTGGTGAGGTTAAACCCCCACCCGTGACTAGCTCCTGGCAGTAGTTCCAGGAGGGTCACGACTGAATTGTCCGTCCGGTGGGCGACGCGGTTGCGATTGGAGTTACGCAATCGCTCGCACGCCTGGCAGGCCAGAATTCGTAACAATATGTACGTATATGCATAAAATAAAAAATATCAATAAACAGATGGAGTGTGATGAGCAATCCAACGATTCCTATTGGACACAGTCCACACCAAAGCGTTGCCTCCAACACAGAGCCTCAGCCCGGTGACTGTTAAACAGACAAAGATCATATGGTCATCATCAGTTTACCATTAAACATAACCGCCGATCTCAATTTCAGGCTTATTTGCTCTTATCAGGATGACGTACCGATAAATATCCAACCAATGATGACCACATTCGTCATTTACACATCAGACGCACCTCCTCACTGTGATGGTGAGCATCGTGGATGATGGCTCACACTGTAAAACTGCATATTCTGCACAGAACAACGATCCATCTGCCACCCAGATGATTGTTCCTGCTGTATATATATATATGTATATATATATATATATGTATATATATATATATATATATATATATATATATATATATATATATATATATATATATATATATATATATATATATATATATATATGTATGTATATATATATATATATATATATATATATATATGTATGTATATATATATATATATATATATATATATATATATATATATATATATATGTATATATATGTATGTATATATATATGTATATATATGTATGTATATATATATATATATATATATATATATATATATATATGTATGTATGTATATGTATATATATATATATATGTATATATATATATATATATATATGTATATATATATATATATATATATATATATATATATATATATATATATATATATATATATATACATGCATGTAAATGTTGCGGGCCGGGGGTCGGGTGAGAAGACCACTAGGTGGGGGAAGCTATATCAGTTCCCACCAGACTCCCCGGAAATGTAGGCCGTCGCACACGGATAATTCCGTGACGCGGCGGGTCGCTTAACCGACCGTGGATGCCAATAACTCAACCGCGTGACCTAGGGTCCTCCCGTCTATGGGTTAATCGGGTTACCTAATTAATCACGTGGTTTAATTACCGGGGAACACGTCCTCGGTATGCCTTGTCTGAACCGGATCACTCTACCGGACCGGATCACTTTACCGGATCGGATTCAGCTGAGTGACACTGCCAAGGACGTACCGGCTAAAAGGAGCAAATCATTGGGAATAAAGTCCCAGCTAAACTAGGATTCGGACCATGCTCGATCAATGGAAGAAAAGACAAAAACGTGCAGGGAACATTCCTAATAATGATTTTTTTTTTTTTTTTTTTGTATACTTTGGTCGAGGCTCGTATGAGAGCGAACACACAACTCACAGCAAGGAGGCATGAGATAAGAGGGGCGGGAGTGGAAGGGACAAAACAGTGGGGAACAGACACATTAGGTGAACTGTGGAAGGGAGAGGGATGGGGATGGGACGGGGAACATGGCGAAGAGAAGATGGACATTTCAGGGACTTTCAGGAAGGAAAGTAGGAGAAATGAAGGAAGTGGGCTTGGGTGGATTATCGGGGGTAGAAAAGATCGAGGATTTGGATGGGGGGAGATAAGAGGTGGTGGTGAACAGCTGTTTTGAAAGCCTGGAGGGAAGAATGGGAAAGAATAGAGTGAGGAAGTTTATTCCAAAGGCGGGAAAAAAGAGGAATGAAAGAGTGAAGATGAGCAGTGATTCGTGATTTTGGTAGTTTTACCAGAAGGGGGTTGTTGGCGGACCTTGAGCGCCCTGTGGAAATGTGGTGGGGACAAATCGCAGAGAGAGCAGGGGGGGCAAGGCTGGAGAGGAGTCTGTAGAAGACAGAAAGACCACCGACCAACCTGCGGTGATTGAGTGAGAGGCCCAAAGACTCAGCTTCATTGCGGGAGATGCCGATGATCTTAAATGCCCTGGTTTCGACAGCATGAAGCCGAGAAAGGTGGGAGGCAGGAGCACCAGCCCAGAGGGGAGAGCAGTACTCCATCAGGCTACGGACAAAAGCTTTGTAAGTGGTCAGGAGCTCAAGAGGGCCGAGGAAGGACTCAAGAGGGCCCACACCCAGCCAACTGGCATAATGACAATTGAAGTCATGAAAAAGGATTTGCAGGACGGAGGATTCCCAGTTGGCGACTGGCTTTTGAGGCGAGGTTGGAAATGTGACTTTCCCAGGAAAGGTCATGGCAGATAGTGAGACCTAGAAGCTTGAAAGAAAAGACTTCTTCCAGAGGATTGTTGAGAAAGTGGATGGGGGGGTTTTGTAAACGGTCCTTTCGAAGAGACATAGTGAGAGTGTGAGATTTGTCTGGATTGAAAGACATGTTCCACGTGTTGGACCAGTTTGTGATTTTATCCAGATCTGCAGTGAGTGAAGAAGCTGCTGCTTGCCGGTCTGAGGGATGACAGATGGTACGGCAGAGGGTGGAGTCGTCGGCAAAGAGAAATAGAGGATTTTCCAGAGAGTCCGAGAGATCATTGATGAAAACCAGAAAAAGAACAGGGCCCAGAACGCTACCTTGAGGAACTCCAGCCTGCACAGGAAGAGGGGATGAAAGAACTCCATTTAGGGCCACACGTTGACTGCGACAGGAGAGGAAGTCTGCGAGCCATGAGTGGAGATGGCCTTGAATACCATGGGAAGAGAGTTTGGTGAGTAGGGCAGGGTGCCAGACTGTGTCAAAAGCACGTGATATGTCCAGGGATACGGCTCGGATTTCCTGTCTGGCATTGAGGACCTCCATCCATTGATGGGAGAGCAGAAGCAGCATATCCAGGGTAGAGTGACCTGGTCTGAAACCAAATTGATGATTGGAAATCAAGCCATTGGAGAAGAGGAAGGATTTCATATCTGAGGTGATGATGGATTCCATCACCTTGCTGATGATTGGGAGAAGGCTGATTGGTCTGTAGTTATAGGGATCTGTTTTTGCACCTTTTTATGCAGGGCAGTGATGTTAGCAGATTTCCAAGCAGATGGCAGATGACCTTGGGCAAATGAGAGGGTGAATAGAACAGAGAGAGGGTGAGCAAGAGCAGAAGAGCAGGCTTTGAGGACACGTGGGCTGATGCCGTCTGGACCGGTTGCAGAATCTGACTCGAGGTTTGAAAGCAAGCTCTCCACCTTGTCAGGAGAAAAGGATACAGAGTCCAGGGACAGTTGGGTGCGACTGGGTAAAGTGGGTAGAGATAGTGATGGGTTTAGGACACAAGATTTAGCTGCAAACACCGAGTTTAGACATTCAGCTTTATCACGTGTGGAATCAGCAGTGCGGCCATTTGAGGTAAGGGAGGGGATGGAGGGGGAACATACACCAGTAACAGATTTGATTAAACGCCACCAGGATTTTGAGGAGGGAGAGAGGTATGAGAGTTCAGACTTGATTTATTACAATGGGTGAGGAAAGGTATGTGGTACGATCAGGATTTATTGGGGTGTGTTGTGCAGAGATAGGGGAGAGAGGTGTGGTGCAGAAAATAAACAGGCAACTTACAAAAGCGGACACAGAGCAGACTTAACGCGAAAATAATAATAACAATCTTCTGCAGTCTTACTTAAGCAGACAGGCGCCAGGACACACACACACACGCACACACACAGACACAGAAAATCCGATGAAGAGAAAGTTTTGAACCAGGAAGGGAAAGGAGTTGAGGCTATGATCTTGGTACCTTTGTGCTTGATAGCACGACGCGCCACCAATACATTTCCGGGGTGCTCCATAGTGTGGCACCCAACAGCTGGCGCGTCATCTCTGGCTTCAGCAGAGCGTGTGGAGACCTTGTTCGGGAAGGAGGGGCTTGAGTGGAGAAGGGGCGGAGTCCAGAGTACGAGGATGGAGTGGTAGACGGGACCAGCTAGGTGGGTGGGGTCGAGGTCCTGTGGGCGGAGATGAGGAGGCGGAGTCCAGACAGCCGAGGGACGAGGGCAAGGCCAGATTGAGCGGGCGAAAGAGAAAAGACAGAGAGGTGGAGGGACTGCTCCAACCTTTATAGGACTTGCAGCGCGGGGGGAGGAGCCATCCCGAAGCGAACGTCATCACCTGAATCGGGCGCTCAGATTGGCCCTGACCCCTCACGTGGCCCGCTAACTTTGGCCGAAAACCGCCTCACTTCGTTTCCGGCAAGGCCATCTCAGACAGCGGCAATATTCCGCTCTGATCCCACGACCTGACACGAATCGCCCACACCGAAATTGGCACGCGAATCGTCCTGCAAAAAAACCCCGGCCCGTGCCCTGGCAACTGGCCGAGGGTCCCGCATGCCCACTCGGGCGTCCGACCAGCGCCGATCAATGCGCGCCAACACGGCCCGCACTGTACATTCCCCGGCTCGATCACAGCTTCGCTGGCTGTAGAGACGAGAAGACGTTAACCATCCGTGGGGAATCCGCTGCTGCCAGCGAGGGCTGAAGGTAGATCGTTATGGATAAATCCATGCATGTTTCACGAGCGGCGTACGTGTCTGCCTTCGAGCACATTCCATACAGCGCGCGCGGTTCGGCCATTATGCACGTGGCCAGCGCTCGCGTTGGCACGACTCCGCTACCGTGTGCGCGGGGCGAGCACCAATATGTGTCGGATATTGAGGTTTAAAAGGAACAAGCGGCTTCTACTCTGCACACTCGTATCCCGCCCAACATGGCGTGGAGTCGTCTTTATCAGCCTCCGTACGTATTTCGTGCAGCGTGGGTGTCGTGCTGGCTGTGTTTCCTGTGTTGTGGAAAACACCATTCGTGCAGCCTCTTAAGAGGTATTCATTCGCATGCCTTTACAATGTAACCAGCAATCTTCCCCAGATCACTGGAAGCTCGAGTCAATAATCCCGCACTGCGAAGTGCACTATATGATCAGCTGCACACGTTGGGATTGGGCTCGCCCGGGAACGAGGGCTCTGCGCTGCAGTTTCCTCATAGCTGCGCCGCACGCGCTGGCCTCAATGAGGGTCCACCTCACAGCGAAGGCATACGTGGCTGATTTACCTCAGGAATAATCAGACGAAAAGAATAGTTGGGACGAAAAGAAGAAAAAATGATGCAAGTAAACCTAGCTGAGATCATCGCAACGCACTCCCTTGTTGTCCCACTAGACAAAAGGAAAGGGACTATCTACACATATATTAATGGAATAACTGTCTTGGGACCACTGTCTGTTGGATACATGCAGTTCCGAGAACTGCAACAATATACAGTGGGGAGAACAAGTATTTGATACACTGCCGATTTTGCAGGTTTCCCACTTACAAAGCACGTAGAGGTCTGTAATTTTTATCATAGGTACACTTCAGCTGTGAAAGACGGAATCTAAATCAAAAATCCTGAAAATCACATTGTATGATTTTTAAATAATTAATTTGCATTTTATTGCATGAAATAAGTATTTGATACATCAG
>NC_140961.1:69140961-69148461 GCF_056783735.1 Eptatretus burgeri | reverse complement strand
CTACACTCGGGGTTGGTGTGCAACAGGCATTCTTCTGGAACCAGTGCGGAGCACACGTTTCCACGATCCCCGGCAAAGTGACTAAGCGGAGATAATGCACCGACTTTTGAGGTGGGATCGCTCAAGCGGAGCATCCCATGGAGGGATACTCTCCACTCAAAGAACTATGCACGCTGAGGCGAGGAATCTTTTGCTTCACACCTCTTCTCTTCTCTTCTCTTCTCTTCTCTTCTCTCTCTCTCTACCCCTCTATCTCGTCCCCTTTGGACGCACAAAAGAGCATCCATTACAGATTCGCAATCACAGTTTCCTCTGGCACAACACCGCACCCCCCATATTGCACCACACGGCACCTCCCGCTCCCACACCTCAGACACCAGTATTTCTCCCTCCTACCTCCCCCGAAGTGTACTCGGTTGTGTTGGTCAGCCGATCATGCCAGGTATTGCGAGGCCGTTAATCCTCATCTGCTCTCTTACCTTTTGGTTATCTAATCTTCCGTGTGTGTGTGTGTGTGTGTGTGTGTGTGTGTGTGTGTGTGTGTGTGTGTGTGTGTGTGTGTGTGTGTGTGTGTGTGTGTGTGTGTGTGTGTGTGTGAGAGAGAGTGAGAGATGGCACGGCACGGCACCTGTCATAGCATTAAGTTAAGGTTGTGGAAGTTCTAACGGGATAAGCCTGCTCTGTGTCTGCTTTTGTAAATTGCTTGCCTTTTGTCACACACCACAAATTCCTTGCTATCCCTGCTGTGCATTATAATAAACCCATTTACTGTGCCACATATCTTTCCTCGCTTAATTGTAAATAAATGCTTTGTGTAGAAATGTTCGCAGCTCATTTTCGTCAATTCCTTCATTGGTCCAGCATGGTCCGTATCCTCGTCTAGCTGGGACGTTATCCCCCAACAATCTGTTTTTGAGCCAGTACGCCCTTGGGCAGTTATGCTCAGCTGCATCTGATCCGGTAAGGTGATCCAGTTTGAACAAGGCGTACCAAGGGCGTGTCCCCCGGTAATTAGATCACGTGACTATTAGATAACTGGTATTCATTAGACGGAGGACCCGAAGTCACGTGGTCAAGTTATTGGTGTTCACGGTCGGTTAGCGACCCACCGCGTCATGAAGTTATTCGTGTGCGGCGGCCTGCGTTTCTGGAGAGTCTGATGGGAACCCGAGGTAGTTTCTCCCCCCCCCCATGGCCACCTCGCCCCCACATGTATGTATGTATATATATGTATATATATATATATATATATATATATATATATATATATATATATATATATTATGATGGGTTAATATGTATTCACACACACACACACACACACACACACACACACACACACACACACACACACACACACACACACACACACACACACACACACACACAGTATTATTCCTTTTAATATATTTTCCTTATTTGGACATTTATCTCTGCTTGAGCTCTTGTTATACACAGCCACTCGAATCGATTCGGAAAACAAATATTGGAGAGAAAAAGCATGTAGACCTCCATTGTAACGGCTGTTCAGCGGTTGACGGCCTTTGTTTAAGGAGCATCGCAAGAATATAAACACCAAATATGAATGGGCCAATTAACGTCATTACTGAGGACGCTCGCAGTGCAAGATTAAAACCAATTCGCGGTCGGTTAAGTGTGACGCACACATGAATTTAAATCGCCACATTAGAGGGAAAGCGATTTTAGGTGACCGCGAACGGTTAATAATGAGGCTCCGAGCTAACGTCATGACATTAAACTCAGAAGCAATAATGTGAGCTTATCATTTTTAATTTTTTACAATGTACAACATCTAATAGTTGTTACAATAATCGATAATGCAAAGCTTTTTTCTCTCTGAACAATATGTATTGCTTCGTGGTTCCTGTTTTTTTGGTATGTTAGTTGAAAAATACAACACAGATCAGTTCAAGTATCTATAATTCCTGCACATAAGGGTGTCGATCATCATTGACTTTTTAATATCTGTCTACAGACGTAATCCTTTGTACACCTATTGATAATGGAGCAGATGCATATGTGGTTATATACAGGGTTGCCCAGGAAAAAGTAAGCTGCAGCTTAGGGTTAGGAGTATATTTTTGTCAGTTGCTATATTTACTATTGTAATAGGTTGCTTGTTTCTTTAATGAGTTATATAAATTATTTGGTTTTATATGAAGTGTGTCTCTACATCTTGTCTTGATAATATTTGGCTCCAATATACTTGATTTCTCCTTGTTGCAGGTTATTTTAAAAACGCAGTGAAACACCCATCATAGCTTACTTTTTCTGGGCAACCCTGTATACACATGGTGAATCAGAATCATGTACACTTTAAAATGATGTATTTTGTCGATGCCCTGATTAATTTGTATCAAATTTTCTGCTTAATATAGATAGTCAAGGCAAGCACTTAACATTCTTATTTTTTGCAGGGAAACGCCTGACTGATTGACATGGAAAATAATCAACTCACATTTCAGCAAACGAAAAACATCTCGGTGTTCATACATTATTCCCATTCATCTTGTCTGTATATGTATTAACAACCATCGCAAGAATATATATATATATATATATATATATATATATATATATATATATATATATATATATATATATATATATATATATATATATATATATATATATATATATATCTCTCTCTCTTGTTCAAAAAGTATCCAACCCTAATTTTTCGTGCGTAAACAAATGAAGCTAGGGAGGCGTGGTTTGGTGCATGTATGTAGGCGATCCTAACAGCTTCTGCAGGCAGGAAAATATTCACGCATACAGATTAGGATCACCTACATACGTGCACCAAACCACGCCTCCCTAGTTTTATTTGTTTACGCACGAAAAATTAAGGTTGGATACTTTTTGAACACACCTCGTATATATATATATATATATATATATATATATATATATATATATATATATATATATATATATATATATATATATATATATATATATTGTTACGAATTTGGAATTCACTTGCACACTACATACAGGTTCCCTTAGTCAGCTATGTCGATAAGTGCATGTTCCCCAGATAGCTCACCTTCTATTGTTTAAATATTTTGAAATCAATTAGATGCGCTGCGGATCGATTTAATAGTTAGGGAGCAAACAATGGAGATGTCCCTCCCCCTCTTCTGCGAAGAGGAAGAAGAACCCTGCGGTGACGTCAACAACTCCCTCCCACCCGTGGTTGAGTGGGGGGTGGATCACGAGGGCATGAGTCACTCCGGGTACGGGTGAGGGGGTGCAAAGGATAAAGAGAACATCTTTTCTTTGTTCAAAAAGAGTCCCGTTCTGAGTCCCGTGGGCAGAGTTCATGTGCTGAGTCCTGTGGGAGGAGTAAGCTTTTTTTGCTTCGGAGACAGCAGTCGTTCAGCCATGGGTCCTGCTTGGCTTGCTTGGCTTGAGGCCTTCGGAAGCTTTTTGCTTCGGCTGGCTCAGTGAGCTTCGGCTGCTGCTTTGTTTTGGAAGGAACTTGAGCCGGTTGTTCGGCTCGAGCTGCGAGTGGAGGCTTCTTCCTCTTCTTCCTCTTCCTCTTGGTTCGTGGAGCTTGGCATTCTCCATTTTGTTTCCCGGCTTGGTGCGACACGTCGGCCTCTTCTTGGAGTTGGTTCTTCGGGGAAGCGATGCATCGACAGGAAGGATCGGTGCCTCATCTCACCGGCACGTGTTGAGAAGCGCGGGAGGATTCGCGGGAACTCGGGAAGGATCACGGCAATTTGGCTCCAGCTCGCTCTCGCTGGAGCCCGGGTCCGGACAAGTTGAAGACCACACGAGGTGGAAAGGTTTGAGTCAAGCTCTGAGTTTCAGCTCACCTGTCCTCCGTGCTGGAGCTCGTGATTAAAGGCCTCAGCCACCGTTTCTTATGTGTGTGTGCGTACGTGTGTCCGTGGGCCCGTCTAATAAGTAGGAACTGCTGTTAAGTGTAAATGACTGTACATAATAAGTAGACGGTTGTAGTTCTTTTGTCGTGCTTTTGTTGCTTGTATAATTGCATACGTGTTTTGCCTTATTTAATTGCATACGTGTTTCATTATAATAAATGTCCTTGTGTGAATGTAAACCTGCTCATTGCGTCCATTCCCTCATTGAGTGAACATTCGTGTGTTGGGAGTTAGAAAGCCGTTGGTTTGCCGTAATAGGGGGACATTTGGACCGACAGTTCTCGGCGGTTACGCCACCCGGAATCGCGCACGGACAAGCTCGCCTCGGCGGTTTGTTCCGTACGAGATCCGTCGAGGGTGGAATACCCCGGTAGTTGGATCACGTGGGTATTTAGGTACATTGAAGATTGGCAATCGACCCTACCCCACGTGATCTGCCGATTGGCGTATTTCGGTTCTTGTACAAGGACCCGTCACTCAGAGTTATCCAGGCGGCGATCTATTTTCCAGGCGATCGGTCGGGCCGACTTGACTTGCGGCTCCGTTCAGAGCGGTCGGTTGGCGGCTGACCCCTGGCCGGTAACAATACATATATATATATATATATATATATATATATATATATATATATATATATATATATATATATATATATATATATGTATGTCTTGAAATCTCTCTCACTCCCCTCACTTCCCTGCGAGCAAGGAAGGGGTGAGGGAGGGGAGAGCAAGGGAGGGAGGAGAGCAATTAAAGGGGGTGGGGGAGCAATGCTTCACCACATGTCGCTACATAATCTGAGAGGTAAGGGGTGGGAGTGAAGTGGGGAGGGGATAGTCCCCTCTGCCAGGATTTAACGAAATGGGGTATGGTAAAATAGCACATTCAAACAGGATAGCAAAACCACATTTCACTTTCAAACAGCACATTCCATTTTTAAAGAGATTATATCATGGGCTTCGCTTGAGGTATGTGACTCAAACTGTGGCTGCCACCCTGTTTACCCGCTCTGGAACTGGATCTCTCCAAGGGGCTCACACACTGCCCAGAGATTCCCGGAGTGCTTGGGAACCGGAAAAACGAATTCCCCTCCAGCAGCTGGACCTCCTACCAAGCCCAGCACCACAATCCAAACCTCAAAACCCGGGGCAAGCAAAGAGACCCGAGAGCCCATCGCACCCAAGCTGCAATGCTTATGAATGCCCGGAGATGCCAGTGTTGTGTGCCTTTATTTAATTTTAGCACATGTTTTACAACCAAAATGCAATAAGCACAAGAATTTCTCAACCCGATCTGAATCGCAAAATTCAAACAGCAGAATTGAACCGTTCAGCAGCTCCGACCGCCAAAAAAGTGCTCATCCACCCAAAAACGCACACTCCCCGAAACACAACACAAACACCACAGCACAACATAACCACCTTCAAACCACAACACAACCACCCAATTTTTAATCACTTCATGAAAGTTGGAAGAAGAGTGAAAGAGGGAGGAGAGAGAGGAAGAAGTGCTGAGGGAGCAGAGACAAACAGAGATGGGGGGGGGGGGAGGGATGGATAGATGGAGGGAAAGTGAATTCACAGCAAGTTCCACAGTTGTTCATGAACACACTATATTTCACTCTCACAGAATGAACACAAGGTGAATGGAATGAATGAATTATGAATAAATGAATGGGGTTCCCACCTGCTGTTCCTTCATTTGCCATTACATTCCCTGTGGCATCTGCAATGAGTTTGGGTTTTGGAAATAACTCCTCGAATAGCCTCTAAAGTACTCCACCAGGGGGTGTTTCTCCGAGCATCTCTGGGCGGCGCTCAGCATGACTGCTCCGGGGTGAAGGTTACATTTTAAACTTTTGTCAGATTTAACTAAGGCAATAGAACACACGTGTATGTATATATATATATATATATATATATATATATATATATATATATATATATATATGTATATATATATATATATATATATATATATATATGTATATATATATATATATGTATATATATATGTATATATATATATATATGTATATATATATATATATATATATATATATATATATATGTATATATATATATATATATATATATATATATGTATATATATATATATATATATATATATATATATATATATATATATATATATATATATATATATATATATATATATATATATATATATATATATATATATATATATATATATATATATATATATATAGCAGGGGTCTCCAAACTGCGGCCAGCGGGCCACATGCGGCCCCTTAGACGGATTTATGCGGCCCGCGGTGCCATATTAAGTTTACATTACAATGCGGCCCGCGATACTGCCTTCACTGCATTGTTCACTAGGAGGCCCTGTGTGCTTAGTCCGCATCGATGAAGGAAGTCATGGGAGTTGTCGTGAAGGTGGTCAACTTCATCATATCCAGGGGTCTCAACCACCGCCAGTTCAGAGATTTTCTCAAGGCTGCCAAGGCACAATACGGGGATCTTCTCTACCATTGCGAGGTCCGTTGGCTCAGCCGTGGGACCATGCTTGCCAGAGTCTTTGACCTTCGACTCCAAGAACAACCCGTACGTAGAGTTTTCTGACCCTGATTGGTTTTCACGACTGGCCTTCTTTACTGATCTTTTTCACCATCTGAATGAGCTCAACCTGCAGCTTCAAGGAAGAGGTCTCCTCGTCACGGAAATGTTTGCCGGCCTCAACGCCTTCGAGCTCAAATTGCGCCTTTGGGAGTCTCAGCTGGGCAAGGGGGACTTCACACACTTCCCCCGCCTGAAGTCCTGTGAGTTGTGTGACGCACCTGACTTCGCCACCAGCACAATTGGTTGCCTCAGGGTCGAGTTCGCTGCCCGTTTCAAGGATCTCCGATCGCACAGCCAACAGTTCCAGTTGTTTTCTTCGCCATTTGATGTTGACTGCGACGCTGCCCCTCCTGATGTGCAGATGGAGCTCATCGACCTGCAGTGCTGTGACGATTTGAGGGGTAAATATCTTACCTCTCCCCTGCTGGATTTTTGGAGCCTCCACAACCTCCCTTCCGGCAATTATCCCAACCTCGTGTGGCTCGCCCTTAACACAGCATCAATATTTGGCTCTACCTACTGTTGCGAGTAGCTCTTCAGTCGCATGAAGCTGCTCAAAAACCAGACGCATGCCCAGCTGACGGACGCCCATCTCAGTGACGTTCTGTTGCTCTCTGTGTACTCCATCAAACCGGACATTGTAACACTCTCTGCTGGTAAGCAGCACCAGCCATCTCATTGAATGTGCTCGTAAGACCTTTCGTGTAACTCGATTTTTCTCAATTGTGTTTAGGTTTACATGTGCGTTTTCAATAAAAACTGTAGTTAACTGTTTTTTCACGTTTTTCAGAATTTAGCGTCCTTTTTTTGGGTGTGGCCCTCCACCCCTCACCACTTTGGTTTTGTGGCCCTCCGCCCAAAAATGTTGGAGACCCCTGATATATAGGTATGTACTGTACTTAATTTACATTATCACGTACCATTGTCTTGAATGTCAATTTGTAATTTTATTTTTAAAAACGACGACAGCTGTGATAAAAACTCAT
>NC_140961.1:69130961-69135961 GCF_056783735.1 Eptatretus burgeri | reverse complement strand
TGTGTGTGTGTGTGTGTGTGTGTGTGTGTGTGTGTGTGTGTGTGTGTGTGTGTGTGTGTGTGTGTGTGTGTGTGTGTGTGTGTGTGTGTGTGTGTGTCAGTGTGTCTCCTCCATAACTCTTAAAACCATAAAGCCTAGCAGCCTGAAACTTTGCATGCTTACTAAGAAAACTCCAAGGAAATGCAAGAGTGAAAATTGGGTGTTTGGGTTAATTAAAACAACCCTTTTGAATATAATTAATGGCATTATTTAATTATGTCCTTTATCAGGCACATCCTCGGTCACCATGGGGTCTTCAGGCATATTCTAGGTAACCTCGCTGGGTTCTGAAGCTGCCATGTTTTTTGGCCTGCTCAACCATACCTTGACATGGAACAGGCCGCAACGATTTCTAAACGATAGTTTTTTCTCACTTTCCTCTCGTATTATCGAATGCCTGTTCATCATTGCTACAAAATGCTGTGTACATCGCTTTTGTAAGTGCTACAGTTTTCAAATTATGAGCTTGGAGCTATTTCATGCATTATATGATACAATTTAACATGATCTACTCTCACAGACTAATTAAAGTATCTCATCGAAATATTATTTCAGTTTTGAGGATTCGATATCGTCTGGATTAAATAAGTGTCGAAATCTGGAGTGAAATCTGATCACTTAAAGAAACAAGTGGTGCCAGGCACAACAAATCCCTCCAATTTTAAGGCATAAAGTTATTTTGGGGATCAAATTTAAATTTGATACATACTTAACCTGAATGCTGATTATAAGGAATAGAATCAGGAATATTTTAGTCTAAGTTTGAAGTCAATTAAACCATTTTTGACGAAGTTATGATCGTAAAATGATTTTGACCTTTCAAGGCCACGTAAGATCAAAGGTCATGGTGTCAAATGAAAGCCAATAAAGGACTTGATATGTCTTCCATCATAAACACGCATATTCCTAACCTTTTTTGATTTATAATGGAAAATATGTAATTTTGACCGATGACCATGACCCCCAAAAGTTCGGACCCTACCGATCTTCACAAATATGCATTTTTCACCATAGGAATGGGTAGGATTATAAGTGACAAATATAATAAGGTTCACTATAAGCTTAGTTTGAAGTAAATCAGATCATTTTTGATGAAGTTATGAGCAAAAAACGATTTTGATCTTTTCGTGACCTTGACCTTGACCTTTGATCCAATTGGACCCAAAAGTTAATGCGGTTGTCCAAGGTTCATTGCCCACCTGTGGATTAAATTTGATAGTGTTTGCTAAAGCCGTTTTGCCGTAAAGTTGCTAACAGACAGACAGACAAACAAACAGACAAACAAGTAAAAATGGCCCATCGGGCCAGGACTTGACGAAATTCAACAAGATCGCGTACAATCGAGAATATTGAGCGATAATAGGTATTTTTGGGGTTAAACATCGTTTTTAGGGTAAACAAACAAAAAAATGAATCACATGGTGTAATTTGAAATTGGTAGCTTCTTCCGTTCTTGAGTTATAATTTTTTTTGATGTTTGACCTCACTGTGACCTTGACCTTTGACCGATTTTGACCAAAATCTAATCAGCACTAGCCATCGCCCTCCTGAATCACGTGGTGTAATTTGACATCGGTAGCTTCTTCCGTTCTTGAGTTATCTGTACCAAACCATCAAAAATCGAATGACCTCACTGTGACCTTGACCTTTGACCTTGACATGCCAAAAGTTATAGGGTTCTATTTTGGTGGCCAATAAGTCCATTGGTGAAGTTCCATGACATTCCGACTCGAAATGCGACCTGTGGAGCGAGACATACACACACACACAAACAAACAAACTGAACCGACCAACATAGTTGACAAAATCCTAGATTTTGTCAAGTAACAAACCGGACGATCACAATATCTCGCTCCCTCCCTCCGGTGGGGGGGGGGGGAGGCGGGGCGGGATGATAATGAGTCTTATAACGAAGCTGAAAACCTCTTTACTTTAAGCAAACAAGGCTATGTTCCCTCCTTCCCCATACATACACAAGAAAATGTGAAATTTCCACCAAAGTATAAAACTTATCTTTTTCTCCTGTTTGGAGAATTATATTGAACTAGTAGTAATGCCCGGCGTTGCTCGGGCTAGCAATAAAGCCTGGCGTTGCCCGGGCTTTCTTGCAAATTTCCTGAATAGCGGTTAGGGGTTAGCGGTTGGGGTTAGCGGTTAGGGTTGCAGTTAGGGTGAGCGGTTAGGGTTAGGGTTAGCTGTTAGGGTTAGCTGTTATGGTGAGTGTTAGGATAGCTAACCCTAACACTAACCCAAACCCTAACCGTAACCCAAACAGCTTGGCGTAGCGGAGGTAAACAGCGCCCGGGGCAAAGTGGAAATTTGCGTCCCCCATAGGCCTTAAACTTGAGTGGATTTGAATGGAAAATCCCATAAGGGATATCGATTTATCGATTTTTTCCGAATATCGGAAGTGTTATGGAAAAAATTTATAGCCAATGACCTAAGTTGGACCAAAAGCCATAATCGTGCCGAATTTGAATGGAATTTGAATGGAAAATGTACCGTTGGAGTTTTTGAAAATGCATCAAAACGAATTTTGAGGGGCCTCTTAAGGAAGACAATAATATCATTAGTATATGTGCCAAATCTTGTTTCATTTCATGCAGTAACAAAAATCTGATGGTGGAACAAAGAAAGGGGTGTGCCAATATATTAATATAGATGAACAAAAAATTTAGGAACATGCCAAAGTTAACCAGCTCCACTGAGCTATGATTTAATGCATATACTGCGAGACCTCGTGCCCTGTCCCCCAGAGGAACTGCCTATCCATTACGTCTGCTAGATCTGTGTCTATTTTCGGAGGTTTCACGAGGTGCTCTACAGGGAATCAAAGCAAATCTGGTGAAAATGTACGTTTAAAAAGAAGTTATAACGTTTGCGCAGACCCCAAACCACATGGTAACCATGTAAATAGTTACCACGTGATGCGTGCACAGAAGAGCAGGCAACATGGCGGATTTTCTGCAATGTTTATTTCATGGGCGATTGAACTTTGCGATGTCTCCAGGGTTGTTCTGCATAAAGCAGCAACTCTTTTGTGGATAAAGTAATTATTTGAACAATTCATTTTATTTCATTAACTGCTGCATGCTTGGTGAAGACCGGCTTTAAAGTTAAAGTGATCCTACATAGTATGCAGTGACAGACTGGCCAGCCGTTCCTTATCAACCACTTAATTGGAGTGCTCGCCTCAGTGCATAAGTCACGTGCCGAGCGCCCATTGTTAACAGCGGTACCACGCTACGTCACTCTGAGTGAATCATTCACTCACTGCGCATGCTTTTGCCGTGCCCTCTCACCCCGAGTGGCTGGTTCGTGCCCCGTCCCCCCCCCTCCCCACAGTGAGTGGTTCGTGCCCCGTCACTCCGAGCGGGTGGATTGTGCCTCGTCACCCTGAGCAAGTAGTTCATGCTCCATCACCCCGAACGGGTGATTCGTGCCCCATCACCCTGAGTGGGTGGTTCATGCCCCGTCACCCCAAGCCGGTGGTCCATGCCCTGTCATCCCATGCAGGTGGTTTGGTTCCTGATCAGTCAACCCAAACAAGTGGCTCATGCTCCGTCACCCTGAGCGAGTGGTTCGTGCTCTGTCACCCTGAGCGAGTGGTTCTTGCTCCGTCACCCTGAGTGAATGGTTCTTGCTCCATCACCCTGAGTGAGTGGTTCTTGCTCCGTCACCCTGAGTGAGTGGTTCTTGCTCCGTCACCCTGAGGGAGTGGTTCTTGCTCCGTCACCCTGAGAGAGTGGTTCTTGCTCCATCACCCTGAGCGAGTCGTTCGGGCTTCATCACCCTGAGTAAGTCGTTCGTGCTCCGTCACCCTGTGTGAGTCGTTCGTGCTCCATCATCCCTTGCAAGCGGTTCGTGCTCCGTCATTATGAGTAAGTTGTTGTGAAATAACACCCGATTTCTAAGCCCTTGCTGTATTGACATGTTTTCTCAATAACCGAGCCAAATTTATTTTTCCACTCGTCACACACAACTGATTCTAAAGATTAATGTTTGTGAACATATCCCTGAAACGTCAACATAAATGCAACGTTGTTTTTCAGTGAAAAGGTTTTTGGGTTGTATACAGTTCATACTGCAGTCGGTAATCACACCGATTCCAACCTGCCGATTTCTAAATAATTGCTGATATCAGCCGTGTGTGTGTGTGTGTGTGTGTGTGTGTGTGTGTGTGTGTGTGTGTGTGTGTGTGTGTGTGTGTGTGTGTGTGTGTGTGTGTGTGTGTGTGTGTGTGTGTGTGTGTTATTCCTAAAGCATAACATATTGTTACGGATTTTAGAATCCGGTCTGATGAATGCATCCACACATCCAGGTCCTCAGACAGTTATTTCCTTAAATGCAGGTTCAGATTAGCCCATCCCCATGTCTAATGGGATCTTAAATGTGATGCATTGAGAAGGGTAAAGAATAGATCCCCTATTATGGGAAGCTTTTTTTTCTTTACGACAGACACGTTTACACATATTTCTTTTGCGAGCGCTGACCACACCTTATTTTTCCTCAGCAACGTTTATGCACATATTTATTTCGTGAGCGCCGACGCCCGCCTCTTTTTAGGAGCACATGGGATGTCATGGTAAGGGTGTGCAAGTGGGGCGGGTTAAGCTTGGGGGGACTCTGTGGCCACCGAGACGGGCCGTGGATATAAAAAGAATTGGTGGTCCATACAGAAGAAGAAGTAAGCGAAAGAGGAAACACGCGAGAAGCGAGCAAGAAGCAGGTGTAAGCGCGCAAAAGGAAGAGAAGCGAGAGAGGAAGCGCACGAGAAGCGAGCAAGAAGCGGGTGTAAGCACGCAAGAGAGAAAGAAAGCGAGAGTTGAAGCGCACGAGGGAAGAAGTGAGCCAGAGAGGAAGCGTGCAAGTGAGGAAGCGTGCTTGCCCGCATGTGAGCAAGCGAGTGTGTGGGTGTCTGACCAGCGCCAACAACGAGACAATTCTTCCTTCCCAGTGCT
>NC_140961.1:69098461-69123461 GCF_056783735.1 Eptatretus burgeri | reverse complement strand
CATCACAACGAAGATTGGTATTTTTTTGTCAACGAAGCGACGGGTCTTATATTCTAATAGAAATAATAATTGAAGCTCATTGCTGAAGAGGTGTTCTAATTTGACTTTGTAGTTATTTGTGTGATGAGTATTTGGCGGATGTTCTGCGGGTTATTTAATCCGATGTGGCTTCTCCAGACAACCCAGATTGGCTCGTTTGCAGGCACGTTGAAGACATTGATGTTTAGCCCGTCGTGTGTGTGTGTGTGTGTGTGTGTGTGTGTGTGTGTGTGTGTGTGTGTGTGTGTGTGTGTGTGTGTGTGTGTGTGTGTGTGTGTGTGTGTGTGTGTGTGTGTGTGTGTGTGTGTGTCCATCCAGGGCATAACTTTTACCATTTTAGGTTTCATCAATTTTGAACAAACCCTTATTGAGAGAATATGGAGAGGACTAATTAATATATGGGTCAAAATGGCAAATTCACAGTAGGTACATATCGGCCTTTTTCGCCCGTCCGCCTCTGCGCAGCATGAGACGGCCAGGTTTTGTAATGGCTTCCGTGTTTCTGTATTTACCACGAGCAAATACAAACTGTCGCTTTGCTGTTGGTGATATTAAAGGTGAGGGGAGAAAGAGGGGAGAGGAGGGAGTTGAAGCTTGGTGGAATTGAGAAAAGGCGGAGGGGTGGGAGGTGGGGAGAGTGACGCGTCACCAAATATTGCGAAACACTGTGTGAGGGATGGGTGCGAGGAAGGGTGTGTGCGAGAGACAGACAGAGGTGTGGGAGGAGAGTGCTGCATTTGATTGGGTGGGGGGAGCAATGAGGGGACAGACACAGACAGACAGAGAGAGAGAGGGGGGGGGGAGAGAAAAGTGAGGTTGAGGAGGGTCGGGTTAGCAAAGACAATATATTTTGCCTAATGACCACACACACACACACAAACACACACACACACACACACACACTTATTAGTATAGATTTGAGCTTCAGTGTGTCTGTCCAAGCCATTACTGTTTTTTGTTTGTTTGTTTTGTTACCATTTCGGCTTTTCTCATCAAATTTTCAACAAACCCTTATGCGATTTTGGAGAAGACTAATTCATACATCTTATATATTATTTCCAAGCTTGTGGTTTCGTGTCGCCAGGCCCGTAGCCAGGGCTCAGTATTAAGGGGGGCATATGAACTGGATGGGGGGGGGAACAATTATATTTAATATTTTTGATAACCCGGTATACTATTGTATTCATGCAGCATTGACACATCTATACTGAGGTTGCAGTCGCATACGAACCAAATTGATCTCAGCTAGATTTAATATGTTCCGATGTTTTTTGGCCTAAAATTATTCAAATGCAGGAGAGCTGCAACAAGCTGGCACATTCACAATGCAAATATTCAATGATTAGACAATTGGCACCAATTCAGGTGCACTTATACAAGGTGTTGTGAAGAATTGGCATTAGAAAATTAATATACCAGAGATACATTGACTAAACGGGGGAGGTTCGCACCAGAATCAGTGCACTTTGAAATAAGATACAGGAGGCTATGACCTGCGATCATCACGTTAAACTATCAACAGCAAATACAACCAGCCTGAAGATACCACAAGGTCCGCATTCAAAGCAGTCAATTACACAGAGGTAAGGTTATGCACAAAGCACTAGATATGGGATATGCAAAGCACCAAACACAACATTTAACTTAAACATCAGAAGTACAAAGCAGCTGACCACGTCAGGTGCTGACCACAACCACACTGCAACCACAACCACACACGCATCACCAGCAGTCACACACACAATCTGAACTCGTATAGTTTTTATACCACTGTACTCGCTGTCAGAAGAGCTGCAAGCGACGTGTCTCGGTGTGGAATCTTGTGAGGACCTTCTCCTTCCATTCATTCAGGCATTTACGTGTGAGGTCTCTCTCGAAGGCCAGCCGTACCAGTTGTGCCTTGCGTGCATGGCGCATGGACCGTCGATGGTCAGTGAAGACATTCCTCAATGTTGAGAATGACTTTTCACACATGGCAGTGGACGCACCAAATGTTAGTCCAACTCTCATAGCAGTCACTACACTTGGCATGGCTTCAGCGTTTTGTGGTATGTTGAGAGGAGTTTTTGTGTTGTCCATCTCTCATTTGGCTGTTTTTCTGTCTGTGAGTGAATAAACTGCTTTGCAACCACACACTGTTTCACTGATGGTTGACTTTGTTAATGTCATGTTGTGCTGGAGCAAGTGGGGATCCAAAAACGTGCCATTTTCAGGATTCAAGGCAGCGAGTGAACGGGCGAGTTGCGTGTTGCGCTCACTGAAGCGCTGAGCGATCTTGCCAAGCACAGTGTCAATTGCGCTGTAAAAAAACCCTCTGCAGTTCCGTCTTGTCATTGTCGTTGTTTTGTCCTGTAGTTTCCAAAACTACAAACTGTTCCAAGTTCTTATGCATTGTGCGTCTCCGTTTTGGTGGTGCAGGTGTAGAAGTGTGAGCATTGTTGGCCTTGTTCCACAGATCAGTGAACGCATGCTCAGAGCGGAGTTTCTTCACGCACTCTGTAGCACTCGCCACCAGTTCCAACCCCGTTAGCAAGTCCATGTCCTCTGCCTGCAAGAGTCTGTTAGGGCCATCTAACAACATCAGCAGTTTTTGTACAAAGATAGCAATGAACATGAAGGCAGGGCCAGAGACTTCCCGCAAAAGCCCAATCGCCTCCATCCTCATCTCTGCACCGTAGGCGCGCTCTGCATCAATCTCCGACAGTAAGGATGTGATATCCTTAAAAGATCCTATGATCACAGACACGGTGGCTAAATGTCCCGTCCACCTTTGATCAAGAAGTCGTTTTAACCGCTCACCTTTATACTGTGCAGCAACAGTGGGCTTTCTGAAGAATTTGTACAGGCAACAACAAACCTCGAGGAAATCAGTGACAGCTTTCTCTGCTGCCAGTGCGTGGATAACTACCAGATGGAGTTGGTGATTTAAGCAGTGCACATAGGGGATTTCTCTTTCCAATATCTCTTGCAACAACTTTTGCACCCCACCGTGCTTCCCAGCCATTACCGAAGCCCCGTCGTACACCTGACTTAATATTTTTGACGTGTCAAGTCCTGTTTTTGTCAGCTCTGCAATTATTAGGTCTGTCAATGTTTTTGCATCTCCAGCGTCGGCTGTAGCTATTGTGAGTAGACGCTCTGTTGCTTCATTTGATTCCGATACAAAGTGAATGATGATTGATATGTTCTTACATTCAGTGGGGTCCCTCGTCCCATCCACCTTGATGGTAAACCACGATGTGCCAACTTCTTCCACGATGGCATCCGTCACAACATTACTCAATGTGCAGATCAGTTCATTCTGCATTTATGGACTAGTATAGCTTGCGTTTCGTGGGATATGCTTTATTATTTCGGCGAGCTCGGTGTCTTTTTTGAGTGTGTAGTTTAAAAGCGAGAGGAAGAGCCCACTGTGCCCGTCTGACATATCCTCAAAATTATCAAGGCTCCCTCTAAAAGGTATCTGATTTTAGGCGAGAAATCCCACAACATCTATAAGAGCAGACACATAGTACCGGTTTCTATTTAGCTGGTCAGCATTAAGGAGTGTGGAAATCTCCTCACCATAATCGATGCGCCTCTCATTCTCCTTCCACCTCAAAACACAAGTTAAATGTTCCTTTGAAGTTGCGTGTTTGTGAAACCCCCTGCCTTTCTCAATGGCATGTTTCCAATTCCGGTAGCCTCGCACTGTGAAAGTAGAGTCCACTGGGCCGCGTGCGGTGGTAAACTTCCTACATGGATAGCAGAATGCTGCATCTGTCTGCACACTGTATTCCAGCCATTCATTAGTCTGATACCACGAGGACACAAACGAGCGACTCTTGTTCTGCAACAGATGGCCAGGGTACCGCTGTAGAACAACTCGATTCGGTCTCTCACTTCCAAGATGATTGGGAAGCGGCTTGACAGACACACCCGATCCCGAGGCCACCGCGTGGCAACTCGGCTGCCTGCGCTGGGGCTCCAGCCGCAGGGCTGACGTTGCTGGCTTGGCCAGGTTGGCCAGCTTCTGTCGGTATGATTGTCTTTTCCTCCTCCTCCTCCAACTCCTCCCACAACATGTCTTTCATCATCTTTATTTTCGTCGGTTGCATTTTTTCCTTTTCTGAGCCATTTTCGTATATCCATCATCCACGTCTTTTTCTCCTGCTGCAAGCTCGTGCTCTGTGATTCGTCCCTCGTGAATCGCGTCACTAATCTCGCGACTCGCGAGATTTCACGGTTGACGGTTATATTTATTAAATGATGCATTCATCAAAAACAGGTTTTATCTGCATAATTTCAAATGTAAGCACAATTGCAAACACATATTTTTAATTTTTATTATAAAATTACTTTTGTAAGATGGAGGGTTGACGGGTTGTGAAGGTCACGTGGTGCACGTGCACTTCATATTTAATAATGTAAATTTATGTCTTTTCCTTAATCATATTATCATATTATGACTATATTACATTTAGACCTAACTTACAACCAATCAGGTAACCTGCTCAATAGGGTCTCCATATCGAATACGCTGATTGGCTATTCTTTAAAACTAAATGATCCATGATATATATATATATATATATATATATATATATATATATATATATATATATATATATATATATATATATATATATATATATATATATATATATATATATATATATATATTGTTGCGGATTTCGCGCCCGCCGGCGTGCTGACGGCCACGTAACTCGAATCGCGGCACGTCGCCCACCGGACGGACAATCCAGTCGTGACCCTCTCGGACTAACGCCGGGAACCAGTCACGGGTGGACCTTTCGGTCTCACCGCGATCGAGCCAATCAGCCCCCGCGTGGGATAGGGTTGCTCGCCAAATTCGACCTACCTAAGTACCCACGCGGAGGGTAGACCGGGCGATCGCACCTCGCCGCAGGTCGACTTCGGACACGGGCCACTTAAGCGACCCGTTCCGTACTATCAGAATAACCGAGCGGTGTTATCGTCGACCTCGACGGTTCGATTAATTCTCGGGCGTATTCAGCCCACTACCAACCCTTTACGTGAAGCAAGATGAGGATTCAATGAAGGAAATGACGAAGCGAAGCGGGAAACAGTTCGACACAAAGCACATTTATTCGCGACACACGGGAAGCACACAAATTCAATTCCACCAAAAGCACACAAAAAAAAGAAAACACAATTCCATTTACACAAAAAGCAAATATAAAAGTGAAAACACAGTGCAGAGCTAATACCTACTACCGAGCACACGGCAACACTTATACAATTCTACTTCACAGACGGCGCCGACAACACATACCCAAAACCAAGGAAAAGAAATACCCCCAAGAATGAGCGGGCCTGAGGCCGAGACCGGGTCGCGCCTACCCGTCTGGTGATGAGACGCGGGGCGGCGATGGCGCCTCACTCCGCGGGCCTCGCGGACAGTGCCTGGCAGGGGGTGGGAAAAGGGGCCCCCTTGGTCGCACTATCTCAGCGCGGGGGGGAAACAGGAGGGGGTTGTTGATGCTCGGGGTATAGAGGATCTTTATTATGTGCGACGAGCGTCTCCACCTCGGCCAGGACGCGCTGCCGGCCTCCCTCGGGCGTGCAGCTCCTGGCACCGACGCGAGCACCCCCCTCGTCTGCCTTCGCCGCTGCCGCCTCTCCGCCTCTGGACTCTCCACCCTGGACTCTTCTTTGGGCTCTCCTCGTTCGACTCTCTTCAGCTTCTCCAGCTACTGCAGGCTTCGGGCTCCAGACTTCCACACTCGTTGGTCTCTCTTCTCCTTTTCTGACTGACGAACACCGTCCTTTTATCCCCCCGTAGCTTCGCCTTTGACCCCCTCCCTTTGACCTTTCACCTCGCTCCCCATTGGCCCGAGAAAAAGTGGGCGTGAAGGCTTTTTGATCCACAAATTTGCATATATCGATCGTTCTGGAGGCGGGGCCAAATCGCCCCTCGCTCACCGATTGGACGGCAAAAAGTGGGCGTGTGTCGTTTTTGATCCGTTTTTGAAGCACAAAATCCGTGATTTTGTACACGCTGTTCAACGTGCGCCCTGCACGAGTCCAACACCGGTACCCACAGCGGGGCAAGAACGGTGGCGATGCTACGGTTGCGAGGTGTGACGTGAAGGTCGTGGCGGTTGTGGTGAAGCGGTGGTTGTGGTTGTTGGTTGATGTTGTGGTTGTGGTGGTAATCATGGCGGTTGGTCCAAAATAAAGATAGTAAAAGAAAAACGGCTATCCTGAAGAGTCGCAGCTCGCATAAATGACATGTATTCCCACTAGACAACGGGTTTGGGCCTAACTACACATGCACTTACCGAGATACCTCACCTAAGGGACCTGAATGGTGGTTTGCGAATTTGGTAACCACAACAATATATATATATATATAGATATATATATATATATATATATATATATATATATATATATATAGATATATATATATATATAACCACCCACAACATTGACATTCGACACGAGGTCTTGGCTGCTGGCGTTGGTGCTTGCGTTTTTATCTTGTGGTCTTGGACTGTATTGTCTTGCCAATTGCTTTTGGGGATGCGCTGGGAAGCGCACACTTATTAACCTCCGCCATCTTCGAAGATGGATGGAGGTTACTGTTTTCACCCCTTTCTGTTTGTTTGTTTGTTTGTTATCTTGCCAAAACGAAGTTTTTGCAAGATATGTTAGTCAGCTTGTATGTTTTTTTTTGTTTGTTTCTTTGTCTGTAATCACGTATAAAAAATTCTGCAGAGCACAGTTATCATCGGAAATGTTTGTAACTTCGCATATCAGAGGCCTATAGAGGTCCCTTTCAATGCACAAAATTTTGAAGGTCAAGGTCAAAGGTCAAGGCCACTTTGGCGCAAATCAGGGGAGTCAACGAAACCCTTATTTTTTGAGTAATTTTGATCGGATCGTCTTCAAACTTCATGGGAAAATAGTTCATGGTCTGGCGCTCAGCTGATTAATTTTTGGTGGCGATTGGCCTTGACCTTCATGTTTTTTTTTGTTTTTTTTGGTCTGTAATCACGTATAAATCACTCTGCAGAGCACAGTTATCATTGGAAATTTTTGTAACTTTGCATATCAGAGGCCAATAGAGGTCCCTTTCAGCGCATAAAATTTTGAAGGTCAAGGTCAAAGGTCAAAGGTCAAGGTCACTTTGTCGCAAATCAGGGGAGTCGACAAAACCCTTATTTTTTTAGTAATTTTGATCGGATCGTCTTCAAACTTCATGGGAATATAGTTCATGGTCTGGCGCTCAGCTGATTAATTTTTGGTGGCGATTGGCCTTGACCTTCATGGTTAGCGCCTCAGGTCAAACATATTTGACCCCAAGGTCAAATTTTCAAGTTTTAGGAACCATATTGTGTAGTACCTCAAATTGAACACCTCGATGAGTGCTTTCTAGATATGTCAAGCTTGAGACATTATGACGTCATTTGGTGACGTTATGAGGCAAAAGCATATTTTTCATGGTTACTCTGTAGAACGATTCTCATCGGAATCTCTCGTAGGTAGATATTCCTCAAGGAGTCGCTCCTGGTGGATAGCAGCTCTGTTCACCTCAGTGTGACCTTAAAGAAGTCACACGTGGTCACCTTTTGGCAAGATACGGTTCACCCTGCGGGTGACATTGGTTTATTTGTTTGTTTGTTTGTTTGTGAACAGTATTACGGAAAAACTCCTCGACGGATTTTGCCGAAACTTGGTGGGGGGTTAGGTATGGTCCAAGGATCATGCCATTAAATTTTGGACTTGGTCCAAAGTCCAATATGGCCGCTATGGCGGCCATTTTGAAAAAATATTTGAATTTTTGTTTTAGCATTTCTACATGTTTTAAGTGATTTCCAACCCAAAAAAAAAATAAATTTGTTAGAGAAATTTTTTTTTTTTTTGCATTTCTACATGTTTTCAGTGATTTCCAACCCCCCTCCCCAATTTTTTTACCCCCCCCCCCCAAAAATTGTTAGAAATTTTTTTTTTGCATTTCTACATGTATTAAGTGATTTCCAACCCCCCAAAAATTGTTACCCCTCCCCCCAAAAATAGAGAAAAAAATCTTTTTTTGCATTTCTTCATGTTTTAAGTGATTTTCCAAACCTCCCCCCCAAAAAATTGTTCGAGAAAAATGTTTTTTTTCTGCATTTCTACATATTTTAAGTGATTTCCAACTCCCCCCAAAAAAAATTGTTTGAGAAAAAAAATATTTTTTTTTTTGCATTTTTACATGTTTTAAGTGATTTCCAACCCCCCAAAAAAAATTGTTACCCCCCAAAAAAGGAAAAAACTTATTTTTTTTGCATTTCTACATGTTTTAAGTGATTTCCAACCCCTCCCCCCCAAAAAAAAATTTTAGAGAAAAAATTTTTTTGCAACTTTTTTTTTCAACAAAATTTCGAATTTTTTTTGCATTTGTTTTTTGCATTTTTACATGTTTTAAGTGATTTCAACCCCCCCCCCCCCCCCCCCCGCCCAAAAAAAAATGTTGGAGAAAAGAACTATAACTCTCAGCACTGTTGACATCATATTTAATGAATAAGATAAAAGGTTCACTTGAGCGACCCAGCAGTGTTGGCGGCGGAGGTTTTGCACTCTCCCGAGTGCTCCCCCTCTAGTCTCTTGACTGTTATTCAAAGAAGGATATTATTAAAGAACAGTTAATCCAAGAAGGCCTTATTATTCACCATGTTGAACATCTGGAATAAGGGTTTTAGTTCACACAGGTGAACTCTTAAACAGCAAGTTCACAGTGGGCGCTCATCCTTAAACACTAAGTTGTTCACAGGGTGTAACAGGGCATAAATGGGTGGCGTACAAGTGGGGGGGGCACCAGATGCGCCATGGGGGGCATTGCTCCCAAATGCCCCCCCCCCCAGCGACGGGCCTGCGTGTCGCGCTATCTTAGACTTTGTTCTGCGCTCGAGTAACGTGATGTTCGGCTTACATTATCTCAAAGACCATATATGAGGTGCATGGTACAAAAAAAGTAAATAAAATGGTTCTGAAACAGTGAAATCGTATTCCACTTACTGCATTAAAGTAAAATTACTACTGATACTCTGCATCAGTTCCTTTCTCAAACACACCCACCCAACATGTCGCGTAGAGCGCGGGTTATGCTAGTTTTACATTATTATTTTTTATTTTTAGCTGTCGTTTTCATCAAGTTTAGTTTCAGTACATTGCATTGTTGAGATTCTTTCTGGTTCTCAAGTTGTTTTGTAGTTGCTACGAGGTCGTGCAAAACTTGTAACTATGTGCGTAGATTTATATGTGCACTTTGCTTTTACACTTCCGCTCAAGTGTGTCGAGCTTTTCAGTTTGAAGTATATTCTTATTGACTGCAACTTCAAAACATGTGCTTTGTAATTCAAAAGTTGTTATAAAGTTATCTGTGGAAAAACAATGGAGCAGAAGAAACGTGAATGGTGAAAAATCATGAAAAAAAACAAGTGTCCTCCTAAAATCAAGAATTGCAGGCTGGAGATCATGTGTTAAACCCTGCTGCTGTATTCCTGCAAAGTTTGTTTACCTTAAGGCCCGGTCACACCTTGACGTTTTAGCCAACGTATGCCGATTTTTGATTTTTTTTTTCTAAAACGCTGGCACACGTTGAATACGTTATGGGTAAGTTTTGATAACATTGAGAGCACGTTGAAAAACACTGCCATACGTCGTTGTACGTTGGCTTTAAACGTTGTACTTTTCGGTTGTCCTCAAATTTTTTCATGCTTTAAATTTCACGACGTATGCCGGCGTATGACTCGCACGTTCCGCTACGCTGGCCACAAGTTGTATGCACGGTCTGCGATCGTTGACAGACGTCAACACATGCTTCTTGTAAGTTAATCATAAGTTGAGACACGTCGAGGTAATGTTTAGCGTACCTGAAACTTATTTCTAACCTATGATTAACGTGTTGTTGGCACGTTACGCGATCGTTGCCACACATCGACAGACGTTACTTTTAAGTTACTCATAGGCTGAAAGACGTCGGTATAATGGATCGTCCTTGCGTCAGCGTCCACGGCCACGGCCAGGACACTTATTTGCAGCATTCTTCAAACTTTTCTTCGGCATGACGAGGATGTTCACACTTCGATGTATAGCTTGGCTATGATTCCAATTGTCCATCGGCAGCGTCTATTTAAAATAGTCGAGTTTGAGCGTTTTAACACGTTCAGAAGAAACGCTTCAAATTTCCAAACCCCAGCGTCAAAAAACAAAGGCGAGTGACAGCAATTTAAATCGTTCATTGTAAACAATGAAAATAGCTGAGTGGTACCGTTTAAAAGTCATTGAGTGTAAAAAAAATCCAATTGTTGAGCGCAAGCGTCTACTTTCAATAGTGGAGATGCAGCCATTTAAATCGTTGAGTGGCAGACTATGAACCGACCCGTGGACACGCGGACGCAAGGAGGATCCATCATAACCCACACCCTCCCCCTCACACTCACCTACTACTGCCAACATGAACAAACTAATACTAATACTGATACTGATACTGTTACTGCTGACATGGACATCGACTCAAAAAGGACTCGAAAACAGTGTTGGGTTCCCCTTTTATGAGCAGCATTTTTATATACCAATTCCCAAAACCGCTGGGAACACGTCTTTATTTGGCAGTTGTAACCTAGAAACACGTTCATTTTTTTTTTTTTGTCGACCGGAAGACGTCATTGGAATACGTCTACATACGTCGATGTGTGTTGGGACTACGTAAAGAATTGGTTCAAAGCACGTCAAACATAAGTTAGAAATAAGTTTCGCGTAAAAAAGACATTACCGCGACGTGTTTCGACTTATGAGTTGTTTATAAGTAGCCTTTGTGGACGTGTGTAAGCGTCCACATATCGTGTGTACAACCTATCCCCATCGCATGCGGAACGTGTGTCATACGCCGAGTACGTCGTAAAATTTTGAACATGTTTAAAATTTCTTGACGTACTCTACTTACTACGACGTATGATAGCATGCTTTAGCGTTCTACTCACGTATACCAAACTTACTCATGCCGTATTTGACGTGCCCCAACGTTTTAGACACATTTTTCTTAGGTCGGCATACGCTGGCAAGATTGCCAAGGTGTGACCGCGATGTTGACTCTTCCATTTCTACGGCAGTTATGATTCGAATCGTTGTGCGTCAGCCTTTTAATAGGCTACGTCACGACATCGTCGGCGATGCGTGCAACGCGCTCTGCCGAAGTTAGACTATCGTTGGGCATCAGTTGTGTAGGCCGACAACAGGTTCAGCATTCGTTGGTATAAGTTATCTATAACACAACGAAACGTTCTGTGTCCATTACTAATATGTTATGCATACGACCAACTCGTTATGAATACGTCCGAATCTTATAAAAAAAAACATTAAAAGTTCAACGTCAGCCAGCGTTTTACGTACTTTTTAATACGTTGCCATCGCTGGCTAAAACGTCAAGGTGTGACCTGGCCTTTAGCAATTGCTGCATGAGAATAAGCCAGGAGGATGGCTTTGACTTGGAGGTATGTGCACTTCTGAAAGTCAAGATAGACTACATCCACTGCACTTTCCTCATCCATCCAATCAGAAACGACTTCGTAGAACTCCAATAAATTTGTTAAACATGATCTCAATTTGGTAAATCCATGCTGACTCCCCTTCATTTGCATTTATTCAAATGTTTCCCTCTCCATTCCTTAATTAACATCTCCAACACCTTTCTCACACTGAAATAAAGCTAATAGGTCGATAGGTTCCAGAGAATAATTATGGAACTTTCTTGTACAATGGTGTTACATTTGCTGTTCTCAATCCTCCCGTACCCGTCCTGACTCCAACAAGCTGTTAAATATATCCGCTAATAACACACTTATCTGCTCTGCTACCTTCCGCAACACTCTTGGATGCATATTATCCTGCCCTGGAGCTTTATCATCTCTTCATTTTTCTAGCTGCTTCTTCACTTCATCTACTCCGACTTGGATCTCTGCCAAAAGCCATTGCTCAGCCCAGAGATAGATACCCTCCACTATTTGAAGTTCCCCTGACTGTTCCCGTGTAAATGTGGAAGCAAAAAAAACGTATTTAATAAACCTGCCATCTCACCCTCATCATCCACCAATTCTCCTGTATTCTTCCTCAATGGGTCCTCACTACCCTTAAATCTTTCCTTACCCCTTATATGCTCAAAGAATGAATGTCTTGTTATGTTTAATAATATTCTTGGCTATGTCCTTTTCATATTCCCTCTGGCCTGCGCGTTATTTTTTTTTCATTTTTCTCTTTCTTCCTATACTGATGAGAGTCGAACTCTTTTTTTTTTGTCTTGAATAAATTCCTCTGTACCTCCCTGCTCAACTACCCTAGTCTCTTTCTACCTGTATCTTTACACCTCACTGGAATATACCTACTCTGCACATGACACATTTGCTCCTTGAAGGTTGCCAATTCCTCTGATACAGACCACCCACTCATTAACTTTACCAAATTTAATGCTGCAAAGTCACTTCTCGTATCCTCAAAGTTTGCCCTCCGAAAATCCAACAGCTTTGCACCACTATCCCAAACTTCACATCTCAACAATAGAGTTACGCTCACTACACTGTAGTCATTTGTCCCTGGATGTTATCCCACCACCACCTTCTGCGCCATGTTGGGATTTGTCCTCAAAAAGAATTCGAACACTGCCTTCCCCTTCGTGAGCTTTTCTACAAACTGATTTAAAAAGCAATCTTGGACAAGGGATAGTAAGATCATCATCTGCTCTGCCTTCCTCCTGTTCCTAGAACCCTAATGTTGAGAGTATGATTGTCTCATGCATTGTTTATTTTGTAATGTTCATTTTGTGGTGGCCATGGTGATGTTGGCTTAACGGTTAACGTGACTGCCTTAAGATCTTAGGGTCTTGAGTTTGAGCTCTTGTCGTGCCGTTACATCATACCAGGTGGGTTGACTCCGTCAGTCATCTTTCTGAAGTTGGCAAAATGAGTACCAGCCTACTGGGAATGGACACTGCATCAGCGGCACAGCCATGTTCCCGGCAATGATGCAACCAGCATCCATAGGCTGCGTACGAAGTAATTCATTAACTTGTTGATTTACACAAAAAAAAAACTTGGCATGTCTTAGAGCATAATGAGTATCTCGTTTGTAGAACTTTTTGAATGCCACACATGGCTTAAAAGCTCTCTTCTGAAGAAAAGTGGTGTTAAAGTTTATTTTGACAGATGGTTATTGTATCAAAGAGGATAGTTGGGTATAAGTGGGATATCAAAGGTATAGATGATTGGACGTTGTACTCTGGAGAGAGGGGGTGGGTCGGGAGGAAAAACTATTACTGGCATTCCATATAATTAAAAGTTCTACCTGTTGTACTATGTTGAGTTGTTAAAGGTTGAGGGAGCAAAAAGTTGTTTCTTGAATTGCCATTGCTGATTCTGGTATATTTGCACATGATCATGTGGCACAGGCTCTTGGTCTGGACATCAGTGATGAACAGCTGGAGGAAATGGAGAAGAACTTGGAAAACATAGACTTTGAGTTGGCATCACAGGAGGAGAAACGACGAAGGCATGATGTCATGGCCCACGTGCATTGCTTTGCCATATGTTGTCCGAAAGCGGCACCTATCATCCACCTTGGGGCTACGTCCTGCTATGTGGGGGATAACACAGTGAGTTTAATAATGAGTACTTTTCTTTTTCCTTATTTTTCTTTTCTATTTTTGCTTTTTCTTGCTCATCGAGTGTGTACATTTTCTGCTGTTTTGGGTTTGGAACATCCTGTAGCTTCTGTACAGTGAGTGAGGGAATTTCAAAAGTTTCATGCTTTGTGCTAAATTACAGTATTTGTCAGAATTGATGATTATATAGTCTACTGGAAACACCCGCTCTGTATTGGAATGGCAATGGCAAGGGGAGGGAGAGAGGGGGGGTTTCTTTTGTATTGTACAATTTCCAGGAGTTTGATTGATTTTTTTTTTCGCAATAGCGTCAAGTTTTCAAGTTATTCTGTCCAGTGGTGCAGGAGTGCATTAGCCGGTATGATGATTCACCAAATTCTTATGATAATTCCAAACTTTAACATAAAAGTATAATCCGATGTTTGAAGTGGCCATCTTAACTTAGTAGAACGTTCCCATGTACACCCAGAGTAAAACCACAACTTTTCAACTTATTTCATCCAGCAGTTTAGAAGTGCGTAAAATACAGAGCACGTATGTAAATTGGCCAAGTAGGTTTTCATACAGATGCTATTATACTCTTATAAACCGTTGGGACTTGTAATAAACTCTCCTACCGGGAGAGTTCATTACAACTACATGATATAGATACATTTATATAGAGCATGTGCATCTTCATCCCCTCCTAAATCCCCGGGAATGTTAAAAATAAAAGTATAACCCCTAAAACCTTCCCAGGCACACCACAAGTACAACCACCACATTTCATCTCATTCCATCCAGCAGTTTAGGAGTGCATACAAATCAAAAACACACAAGCCAATATATATATATATATATATATATATATATATATATATATATATATATATATATATATATATATATATATATATATATATACATATTACGTTCAGGAGTACCCGACATTGCCCGGTGACATTCTAACCCTGTTGACATTTTGAAGAAATCCATTTGTTTTTTTTTGTTCTAGTTTTTTTTTTTGTGGGTGCCTAAAACACTTCTCTACACCCACGAAGGAAGTGGGTCGGGAATCATTTAATATTCCCTTTCACATAGCTACAAAGACTTAGGCATGATGGAGTGATTAAAAAAGAACATCAAACTTTTTCTTTCAAATTTTTCAAAAAAAGTTTTTTGCCAAAAGCACTTCCCAGCATTCACTAATGAACCCCTGAAAGCCTGACGAAGATCCGTTCAGCCATCTCTCAGAAAAATGGTGACGCACACAGAGACAGACAAACAGCTAGTTTGGGTGTAATTTGTCGCAGGGCATTAATTGCTTACACAAACAAAAAGCAATGAATTGCATTGCTGGTCGTAGTCATTGCAGTTAAATGCCATGTATACATCTTGGTTGAGGCTTATGGAAAACCTAGATGCCAGAGGGATAGAGAGGCCAACCCACATATAATAGAGCAGAGAAGAACAGGTGCACAAGGAACACAGATGAATAGGGCTGGCAGGGTGTCTTAAAGGTACGAAGCTCTCTAGCCTGGGTTTGAATCCCAACCTGGTTATAAACTGTCGTCCCAACCTGGTTATAAACATTCATAGGCAGGATGATTCATCTATGTGCGTTCCGTCCTGCAGATCAACGTTAAGCGGGCGTCCCGTCTGCCAGCATTAATTGGTGGATGTTCTCGACCCCACCGTGTCCTTTGTGAAGAGTCGGCGAGATATCGCCGGCATCATGGCCAAATTCTATGTTCCTGCCCCAACTACTGCTGGGAAGGTAATGGCAAACCACAAAGTATAACCCTTGCTTCAGAGGCACTGACACTCTGTGAAGAGTATGGTACATACCGTACATCAGAGAGAGGGTGAGAGAGTGAGGAGCGGAGGCAATTAATCTGGATCCAGACCTGAACCAAAATCAAATCGGCTTGTCCTTGTCACCTAACCAACTCATCCACCTAGTTTTGACATAACTCATCCACAACGTTTTGAGACATCATGCTACATATCTTTTTTTTTGGCCACATCACTTAATGGTGAAGAATTACTTTAAAAATTTAAAAATAACTTATCCGGATTCAGATCCTCACCATAATTGAATCAATTCTTCCTTGTCACATACCCAACCTCTCCACCAAACTTCTTCCGAATCTGTGCACAACTTTTTGAAATATCCTGTTCACAGACAGACAGGGGAGAAAACCTAACCTACACCCACCTTCAGTGGCCGAGGTAAAGATTGCAGATTGAGATTTAGGGGAAAGATTTGTTTGAATAGAAAAGATCGTATTTGGACGTGGAAGACTACATGAGATCACAGTTGACCAACACTTTAAAGGACTGAAGGGAAGGGCAACATCGAGTGGATTCATGGAGCAGACTTTACAGATTGAAGAAAAAAGGAGATTAATAAATAGGAGCAGGTGGATTATATTTGGGAAGGATGGCGCAGTTGCTTGGTGAACACCTATGACCTTGCAGGGCTGAAGAGGCAGAGGAGGGGAAGACCACATTTGAGTTGGTCTAAGACAACAAGGCCATAAGCTACCGGTAGTCATTGGTGGGAGAAAATTATAATTTAATTCCACAGCAGTATTTCAGTTTCTTGTTGAAAGATGTGAAGCACGCACAGGGCCTTGGATTCCATTGTCTTCGTGCATGCCAGTTGAGATGCAGCAGCACCAAACTCACAGTGAGGGGCTCCAGGGTATTGCAGGTGAATGTCTTGTACACCATTATGAACGGATACCTTTCAAGGAAGGACCCATCTGCAAACATTTACAAGGTGTTCCGCAGCCCTGGCAGCCAGTTCGGAGGTGTGATTGGTCCATGACAGTTCATGGCATATTGCACAGCCATGGAGCTCCAATAACTCCAGTTCTGCCAAAGGTTGATAACATCTAGGAGGGTTGAAGGGTTTGTAATGTCATATTTGTTTTGCATTAGAGATGTAATGTGAACATTTTCATTGTTTATTCCCCTATTTGGTTAATTCTTAAAATATATACTGTATTTTCCAGAGGATGGCCCCTACATTTAAAACTGTCATCTTTTTTTTTGTTGTTGTTGTCTCACTTTTTCATGGGATTTGTCACATAAATTAGCACCTGTAGTATCAGTGATATTTGCTTTGTTGTAAGGCACATAAAGGGAGTAACAAACCCAAAGACAATATCTGATGGGTTGCTTAATTAAAAATTTGTTTTCTTTATTTATTTGTTTCTTCTTGATTACCATTGTGGTCTTATGACTGTCATTCAATTTAAATCCTATCATAAATGTCTGGTATTTTGGCATCAATCGGCACAAACATTTATACATCATGAAATGACAATGTGATCATATTGGAGCTCAGGTCAAGATTTCCATGTGGCATGTCAATATGCTTGATCTCGAAGCATATATACAGTATGTTCAAGATTTCCAGATTGATTTTGATAGGCCTATACTCAAATGTTCAAAGTGTTTGGAAGAAATCGCTCTGTAACACTCAACCACTGGCCTACCTGTGAGCATGCAGATTTGTTGTTCCTTGCAACTGTTCTATTCCTGATAAACTTGCACACTGTACTACTGGCCCCTAAACATAATTTTGAGGTACAAGAGGTGGGGTGGGATAACATCCAAAGGAGTGCTCATTGAGAGAATGAAACTGCCCATGTCCAAGGTTTTCACTGCATTAAACTGATCTGGCCTTGCAGCTAAAGAACACACAAACATAGGCATTAAAAAAAAAAAAATTACATTTTGTGTTTGCTTTTCCTCAAGTGTTTGATGAGGAAGTACATCTCATTCGGTTTTGGAGATGTGATTGGTCCATGAGCATATGCACCAATCTTGGTTGCTAGACGGCCTAGATATGTGCTGATTGAGAGAGATTAAACCACGTAAGATTTGCCGACAATAATGTTTTGAATTTCAACATCGCTGAAGAACTGAAAATCATGATGGAAGATCTAAATTTGGAGAGTCAGACGAACGGAATAAAAATGAATATCGTGAGGACAAATTATGTTCAACCGCAAGTTAGCAACAAATTCAAAGTGATCACTGCAGAACTGAGGAAACCAGTGATTGCATTAAAGGCCCTGTCACACCGTGACGTTTTAGCCAGCGTATGCCGACGTATGAAAAATTTGGCGAATACGCTGGCACACGTCGAATACGTTATGGGTAAGTTTTGTATATGTTAAGAGCACGCTGACATACGTCGTAGTACGCCGAACTCGTCGACAAATTTTAAGCATGCTCAAAATTTTTCGACGTGCTCGGTGTATGACTCACACGTTCCGCATACGCTGGCCATAAGTTGTAGGCACGTTATGTGATCATCAACACACGTTACTTGTAAGTTACTCATAAGTCGAAATACGTCGAGGTAATGTCTAGCTTACCCGAAACTTATTTCTAACCTATGAGTAACGTGCTTTGAACCTATGTGTAACGTATCTCAAACGCATATTGACGTATGTAGACGTATTTGACTTCTTCCGGACGACCACAGAACTTACTGAACGTGTTTCTAACTTACAGCTACCGTATAATGGCGTATTGGTAGCGTTTCGGGGAATTGGTATATAAAAATGGGGTTCACACAGGAGGAACCCGTCAGTGTTTCAGACTCCATGGTGAGTAGATGTACATGGTAGTAGTATCAGTAATCGTAGTAGGTGAGCATGTCAGTAGTAGTAGTAGTAGGTCCATGTCAGTAGTAGTAGGTGAGCATGATGGGGAGGGTGTGGGTGATGATGGATCCTCCTTGCGTCCGCGTCCACGGCCACGGCCAGGAGACTTCTTTGAAGTTTTCTTTGGCATGACAGTGATGTTGACACTTCAATGTCTAGTGTGGTTATGATTTGAATCGTCAAGCGGCAGCCTTTTAATAGGCTACGCCACGTGATCCTCGGCGATACGCTGCCGTGCGCTATGCATAAGTTAGACTATCGTTGGGCATAAGTTGTGAACACCGACAACACGCGAAGCATTCTTTGGTATAAGTTATCTATAAGTTATCGAAACGTTCTGTGTACGTTACTAATACGTTATGCATACATCCAACACGTTGTTATACGCCCAAAACTGAAAAAAACAACAGTAGTTCAGCGTGCGCCAGCGTTTTACATACATTTTGATACGTTGCCATACGCTGGCTAAATCATCAAGGTGTGACAGGGCCTTTACTTAGGCCAGTTCATAAAAATAAGATTGCACGTCCTGAAACTCACCTGGATCAGGAGCAACCAGTCACTCAAAGCCCCCACAGACTTCCTTGGACCCTTATTTAATTTAATGTTTTTTAATGCCGTGAACAAACTTTGGTACATCATGAGTGTTGAAGGTTGTGGTCAAGTTTCATTGAAATTGTGTGTGTGTGTGTGTGTGTGTGTAGTTTCGGAGAAGAGAGCAAATACCTATTTTCGGGAGTCAAACGCCCCCTCCACCCCTCAGAGCTCCCATGAGTGCAGATTTTGATGCGGTCAATACACCTTCGTGAGGTATCAGATGTGAAGCTTGTGGCTAAGTTTCATCAAAATTGTGTGTTTGGTTCAAGCGATAATGACTGAAGAAATGGGGCAAAGCTCCTGGGATCTATGGCATCCATGCTGAACTTCTCATGGCTGGTGGAAATGCTGAACTTGTGTCATTGCATGCAGTTCTGTGCTCTGCCTGGAACACAGGCATCATCCCAACTGACTGGAATAGGAGCCTTACTCCTCTGTGAAGGGAAGGGTGATCACCAGGACTACAATAACTTCTGAAGAGTGACGCTGCTCTCAGTGCCGGGCAAGGTCTTTGCTCGGATAATTCTTGAGAGGGTTTACCACCATCGACTTGGGCATCAGCACCCAGAGCAGTCAGGCTTTACACCAAAGAGGTCAATGGTTGAAAGTATCCTTGCCCTTTGGGTCTTCAACGAAAGCAGACGAGAGTTTCTGCAGGGGCTGCTTGCAGCCGATGTTGATCTCTGCAAATCGTTTCATTCCGTGAATCGGGATGCCCTCTATAGAGGATTCTTGTTCTTCGTGGGGTGCCACCAAAACTGCCAAATCTGATGTCTGAACTATACTCTGGTACTGAGTGTTGTGAGATGTGATACCATCTCCGACTTATTTCCAGTTGTTACTGGAGTTTGTCAGGGGTCTGTTCTGGCCCCCACACTTTTCAGCACTTGTGTGGACTGGATTATTGGGAGGATGTTGGAGAGATCAAGCTGCGGTGCATCGTTTGGGAATGTTAAGATCTTTGACCTTGATTTCACAGTTGATGCAGTCATCTTTGCTGAGACTGCATATCCTTTTGGGGCTCGATGTGCTGATTGAGGAGTCGGAGCTGCTGGGATTATGGGTTTCCTGGGTCAAAACTAAGATCCAGGCTTTCAATAACATCTTGGATGCTGCCATCTTGCCTGTACCTGCTTTTGGTGAGGATTTTGAGGTCACAGAGAGATTCATTTACCTTGGCAGTGATATTCATGTCTCTGCTGGCTGTGAGCCAGAGGTCAATAGGCATCTGGGTCAGACCTGGGGAGTCATGGATTTACTGGACCATGGGTTGTGGCGCTGTCCGTACCTGTGCAGGAGGACGATAGTCCGAGTCTTCAGGTCCTTGGTGCTTCCAGTCTTACTCTTTGGATGTGAGATTTGTACTCTAACCAGGGATCTGAGGCAGAGACTTAATTCCTTTGACACCAGGTCTCTTCGGAGAATCCTTGGCTTTCACTGGTCAGACTTTTTGTGCAACGAATGGTTGCTGAAAGAGACTCAAATGAGATTTGTTACCTGCATAGTCCATGAGCATCAGCTATGGCTGTATGGACATGTGGCTCGTTTTCGTGGCAATGATGCTGCTCACCAGATTCTTTCAGCAAGGGATCCTCATGAGTGGAGGAGGCCAATGGGCGGACCACGTGCCTCGTGGTTGCAGCAGCTTAATCGGCACCTCATGGTGATGGGGACGGGCCAGGCATCTGCCTGGGGGATGGCCAGATGTAGGCCCCTGGAGTACCGGTGAAAAGTGGACGCAGCGACGCGCTGCTCCGGCGCATGCTCCCATACATTGCCTGACCTGACCTGAAGGTCATGTGATCTTTCGCTGAAAGTAGCAGATTTTCGTTACCAACATAACTTGTGAACCACTGAATGGATTTTGACCAAGTTTGGCATCACTGTGGACTGTAAGAAAAAAGATGAACTGATTAACTGATCTCTCTCTCTCTCTCGACCTCTCTCGACCTCTCTCGACCTCTCTCGACCTCTCTCGACCTCTCTCGACCTCTCTCGACCTCTCTCGACCTCTCTCGACCTCTCTCGACCTCTCTCTCGACCTCTCTCTCGACCTCTCTCTCTCTCGACCTCTCTCTCTCTCGACCTCTCTCTCTCTCTCGACCTCTCTCTCTCTCTCTCTCTCTCTCTCTCGACCTCTCTCTCTCTCTCGACCTCTCTCTCTCTCTCGACCTCTCTCTCTCTCTCGACCTCTCTCTCTCTCTCGACCTCTCTCTCTCTCTCGACCTCTCTCTCTCTCTCGACCTCTCTCTCTCTCTCGACCTCTCTCTCTCTCGACCTCTCTCTCTCTCTCGACCTCTCTCTCTCTCTCGACCTCTCTCTCTCTCTCGACCTCTCTCTCTCTCTCGACCTCTCTCTCTCTCTCGACCTCTCTCTCTCTCTCGACCTCTCTCTCTCTCTCGACCTCTCTCTCTCTCTCGACCTCTCTCTCTCTCTCGACCTCTCTCTCTCTCGACCTCTCTCTCTCTCGACCTCTCTCTCTCTCGACCTCTCTCTCTCTCTCGGCCTCTCTCTCTCTCTCTCTCGGCCTCTCTCTCTCTCTCTCTCGACCTCTCTCTCTCTCTCTCGACCTCTCTCTCTCTCTCTCGACCTCTCTCTCTCTCTCTCGACCTCTCTCTCTCTCTCTCGACCTCTCTCTCTCTCTCTCGACCTCTCTCTCTCTCTCTCGACCTCTCTCTCTCTCTCTCGACCTCTCTCTCTCTCTCGACCTCTCTCTCTCTCTCTCGACCTCTCTCTCTCCAGATCTCTCTCTCTCTCTCTCTCGACCTCTCTCTCTCTCTCTCTCTCGACCTCTCTCTCTCTCTCCAGATCTCTCTCTCGACCTCTCTCTCTCTCTCCAGATCTCTCTCTCGACCTCTCTCTCTCTCTCCAGATCTCTCGACCTCTCTCTCTCTCCAGATCTCTCGACCTCTCTCTCTCTCTCTCTCGACCTCTCTCGACCTCTCTCTCTCTCTCTCGACCTCTCTCTCTCTCTCTCTCGACCTCTCTCTCTCTCTCTCTCGACCTCTCTCCAGATCTCTCTCGACCTCTCTCTCTCTCGACCTCTCTCCAGATCTCTCTCGACCTCTCTCTCTCTCGACCTCTCTCCAGATCTCTCTCGACCTCTCTCTCTCTCGACCTCTCTCTCTCGATCTCGACCTCTCTCTCTCGATCTCGACCTCTCTCTCTCGATCTCGACCTCTCTCTCTCGATCTCGACCTCTCTCTCTCGATCTCGACCTCTCTCTCTCGATCTCGACCTCTCTCTCTCGATCTCGACCTCTCTCTCTCGATCTCGACCTCTCTCTCTCGATCTCGACCTCTCTCTCTCGATCTCGACCTCTCTCTCGATCTCGACCTCTCTCTCTCGATCTCGACCTCTCTCTCTCGATCTCGACCTCTCTCTCTCGATCTCGACCTCTCTCTCTCGATCTCGACCTCTCTCTCTCGATCTCGACCTCTCTCTCTCTCTCGACCTCTCTCTCTCTCTCGACCTCTCTCTCTCTCTCGACCTCTCTCTCTCGACCTCTCTCTCTCGACCTCTCTCTCTCTCTCTCTCTCTCTCTCTCTCGACCTCTCTCTCTCTCGACCTCTCTCTCTCTCTCTCTCGACCTCTCTCTCTCTCTCTTGACCTCTCTCTCTCTCTCGACCTCTCTCTCTCTCTCGACCTCTCTCTCTCTCTCGACCTCTCTCTCTCTCTCGACCTCTCTCTCTCTCGTCCTCTCTCTCTCTCTCGCCCTCTCTCTCTCTCTCGACCTCTCTCTCTCTCGACCTCTCTCTCTCTCTCTCTCTCTCTCGACCTCTCTCTCTCTCTCTCTCTCGACCTCTCTCTCTCTCTCTCTCTCGACCTCTCTCTCTCTCTCTCTCGACCTCTCTCTCTCTCTCTCTCGACCTCTCTCTCTCTCTCTCTCTCGACCTCTCTCTCTCTCTCTCTCTCTCGACCTCTCTCTCTCTCTCTCTCGACCTCTCTCTCTCTCTCTCTCGACCTCTCTCTCTCTCTCTCTCGACCTCTCTCTCTCTCTCTCTCGACCTCTCTCTCTCTCTCTCTCTCGACCTCTCTCTCTCTCTCTCTCGGCCTCTCTCTCTCTCTCTCTCGACCTCTCTCTCTCTCTCTCTCGACCTCTCTCTCTCTCTCTCTCGACCTCTCTCTCGACCTCTCGACCTCTCTTTCGACCTCTCTCTCTCTCTCTCTCTCTCTCTCTCTCTCTCTCTCGACCTCTCTCTCCCTCTCTCGACCTCTCCCTCTCTCGACCTCTCTCTCTCTCTCTCTCGTCCCCTCTCTCTCTCTCTCGACCTCTCTCGCGACCTCTCTCTCTCTCTCTCGACCTCTCTCTCCAGATCTCTCTCTCGACCTCTCTCTCCAGATCTCTCTCTCGACCTCTCTCTCCAGATCTCTCTCTCGACCTCTCTCTCTCTCGACCTCTCTCTCTCTCCAGATCTCTCGTCCTCTCTCTCTCTCTCTCTCTCTCTCTCGACCTCTCTCTCTCTCTCTCGACCTCTCTCTCTCTCTCTCGACCTCTCTCTCTCTCTCGACCTCTCTCTCTCTCTCTCTCGACCTCTCTCTCTCTCTCGACCTCTCTCTCTCTCTCTCTCCACCTCTCTCTCTCTCTCTCTCTCGACCTCTCTCTCTCTCGACCTCTCTCTCTCTCTCGACCTCTCTCTCTCTCTCGACCTCTCTCTCTCTCTCTCGACCTCTCTCTCTCTCTCGACCTCTCTCTCTCGATCTCGACCTCTCTCTCTCGATCTCGACCTCTCTCTCTCGATCTCGACCTCTCTCTCTCGATCTCGACCTCTCTCTCGATCTCGACCTCTCTCTCGATCTCGACCTCTCTCTCTCGATCTCGATCTCGACCTCTCTCTCTCGATCTCGACCTCTCTCTCTCGATCTCGACCTCTCTCTCTCGATCTCGACCTCTCTCTCTCGATCTCGACCTCTCTCTCGATCTCGACCTCTCTCTCGATCTCGACCTCTCTCTCTCGATCTCGATCTCGACCTCTCTCTCGATCTCGACCTCTCTCTCTCGATCTCGACCTCTCTCTCTCGATCTCGACCTCTCTCTCTCGATCTCGACCTCTCTCTCTCTCTCGACCTCTCTCTCTCTCTCGACCTCTCTCTCTCTCTCGACCTCTCTCTCTCTCTCGACCTCTCTCTCTCTCTCTCGCCCTCTCTCTCTCTCTCGACCTCTCTCTCTCTCTCGACCTCTCTCTCTCTCTCGACCTCTCTCTCTCTCTCTCGACCTCTCTCTCTCTCTCGACCTCTCTCTCTCTCTCGACCTCTCTCTCTCTCTCGACCTCTCTCTCTCTCGACCTCTCTCTCTCTCGACCTCTCTCTCTCTCGACCTCTCTCTCGATCTCGACCTCTCTCTCGATCTCGACCTCTCTCTCGATCTCGACCTCTCTCTCGATCTCGACCTCTCTCTCGATCTCGACCTCTCTCTCGATCTCGACCTCTCTCTCGATCTCGACCTCTCTCTCGATCTCGACCTCTCTCTCGATCTCGACCTCTCTCTCGATCTCGACCTCTCTCTCGATCTCGACCTCTCTCTCGATCTCGACCTCTCTCTCGATCTCGACCTCTCTCTCGATCTCGACCTCTCTCTCGATCTCGACCTCTCTCTCGATCTCGACCTCTCTCTCGATCTCGACCTCTCTCTCGATCTCGATCTCGATCTCGACCTCGATCTCGACCTCTCTCTCTCGATCTCGACCTCTCTCTCTCGATCTCGACCTCTCTCTCTCGATCTCGACCTCTCTCTCTCGATCTCGATCTCGACCTCGATCTCGACCTCTCTCTCTCGATCTCGACCTCTCTCTCTCGATCTCGACCTCTCTCTCTCGATCTCGACCTCTCTCTCTCGATCTCGACCTCTCTCTCTCGATCTCGACCTCTCTCTCTCGATCTCGACCTCTCTCTCTCGATCTCGACCTCTCTCTCTCGATCTCGACCTCTCTCTCTCGATCTCGACCTCTCTCTCTCGATCTCGACCTCTCTCTCTCGATCTCGACCTCTCTCTCTCGATCTCGCCCTCTCTCTCTCTCTCTCTCTCGACCTCTCTCTC